>NW_020837952.1:12423193-12499439 GCF_003676395.1 Aethalodelphis obliquidens
TTTTTTGCGGTACGTGGGCCTCTCACTGTTGTGGCCTCTCCCGTTGCAGAGCACAGGCTCCGGACGCGCAGGCTCAGCGGCCATGGCTCATGGGCCCAGCCGCTCCGCGGCATGTGGGATCTTCCCGGACCAGGGCACGAACCCGTGTCCCCTGCATCGGCAGGCAGACTCTCAACCACTGCGCCACCAGGGAAGCCCCTAAATAGGATTTTTTGATGAAGAATACATATAAGGTATTTAGTACAATGTAAGTGATCCATAATTAAAAGTTATTATTTTAATATGTTCACAAAGGAATAGGGCATGGCTGTTGAGTAAAAGAATGATTTTAAAACACTATTGCTATTATTTATGCAGTCAGAAGGAGCATACACTTTCAAATCAGTCATTTTATGTAACTATTTAATTATTCAAGAAATGCTGCCTTAACTCAAAATAGTTTTGGAACTCCTCTTTTGAAATTGCTGTAAAACTACTTTATGATCCACTTAAAGCAATAAGACAGAATCTTAAAATCATATCTTACTTATTTTTAAAACTAGTAATAGTGCTTCCCTGGTGGCACAGTGGTTAAGAATCCACCTGCAATGCAGGGGACACGGGTTCAAGCCTGGTCCAGGAAGATCCCGCATGCCGCGGATCAATTAAGCCCACGCACCACAACTACTGAGCATGTGCTCTAGAGCCTGGGAGCCACAACTGCTGAGCCCGCGTGCCACAACTACTGAAGCCCAGGTGCCTAGAGCCTGTGCTCCACAATAAGAGAAGCCACCACAATGAGAAGCCCGCGCACTGCAACGAGGAGTAGCCTCGCTAACCATTACTAGAGAGAGCCCACGCACAGCATTGAAGACCCAACACAGCCAAAAAAAATAATGATAATAAAAAGTCGTAATACCCTACTGTTTTAGTCAACTTACAAGACTTGGCTGTGAATGACTTTGATATGTTTACAGAAATCTAATCATTTGCCAAAGGAGAAACATTTTTCCACCAAAGGGAATAATCAAAACAAGATCCTGAAAATGCAGAAGATAATTGCAAAACGTACTTTATGCAGTGGTATTATTACTGGGTTTAGTGGTTGCTTCCCAACTAGTTTGTAAAGTCTATGAGGAAAGGCATCTTGTTTCACATATCTTTTTATCTTCTGCATTACTGAAAGGATTTTTGAAGGTGGATGCTATGTGTTTGATCACATAAGTCCTATAAATGTTGTACTTTATTATATATTTGACTACACATGTTTCTATATATAATGCTTTATGATTATTATATTTTATTATTATTCAGGAACTATGTGATTAAGACATGTGATTAAGGCACCAACCAAAATATCATCCAAGACAGATGGTAGGAGTGTCAGATACTGTGCCTGCTTGAGCTCTCATCAGGCTCTGATAGATACATTGCAGTAGTCCAGGAAGCTTGAGTAGAGATGATCATCTAGCTCCCAAGACAACATCCAGGAGGGCAAAAATGTGGCAGGAAGAGCATAACCCCTTCTAGACTCTAACATTCTCTTATGCACTGGAGAATGAGATTCTCTCCTGAATATCCATTTAAGGGTTTTCCTCATCTTTAATCTCTTAAGCGCAGATTGGAAAGATAATGAGTGTTCCTCATTTCCACGTATTTTCTCAGTCACAAGGACTTGGAGAAGACAACTGTTAGGAGACAATTCTTTTTTTAAAAATAAATCTATTTATTTTTGGCTGCATTGGGTCTTCGTTGCTGAGCGCGGGCTTTCTCTAGTTGCGGTGAGCGGGGTCTACTCTTTGTTGTGGCGTGCGGGCTTCTCGTTGCGGTGGCTTCTCTTGTTGCAGAGCACGGGCTCTAGGCGCGTGGGCTCAGTAGTTGTGGCTCTTGGGCTCTAGAGCGCAGGCTCAGTAGTTGTGGCGCACAGGCTTATTTGCTCTGCGACACGTGGGATCTTCCCAGATCAGGGCTTGAACCCATGTGCCCTGCACTGACAGGCGGATTCTTTTTTTTTTGCGGTTCGCGGGCCTCTCACCGTTGTGGCCTCTCCCGTTGCGGAGCACAGGCTCTGGACGCGCAGGCTCAGCGGCCATGGCTCACGGGCCTAGCCGCTCCGCGGCATGTGGGATCTTCCCAGACCAGAGCACGAACCCGTGTCCCATGCATCAGCAGGCGGACTCTCAACCACTGCGCCACCAGGGAAGTCCCAGGAGACAATTCGTATATTTCTGCACATTTTGCCTTTTCCTGATTATCTTTTCAAGGACATTTGTATAACAAAGATAATGTTAGTGTCTTCATTCACAGCAAAGGGCAGGCTTACTACAGTCTTCGAGGATAGAGATAGTAGCTTCTTCCAGAGCAAAGAGCAGACATACTTATCATTCAGTATAATAAAGGCAGTGCATTCCTCTGGGGCAAATTACAGGCATGCTAACAGATGACTACAGATTAAGTTTTCCTAAACTCAGAATTCCTCTCCTGTAATGACACCCTTTAGGCATGTATCTTCATATTGCCAAAGGGAACTGGGTCTCAGGGAACTAGTGCAAAAAGAAAAAAATAAAAGGTTGGTACTCTGGTGAATGTTACTGTGAGTAGTAAACTATCCTTTATTTTTTGATCCATGGATTCCACATCTTGTAGTAGCATCCCTGCAACTGTGGTAAGCCAACTTCATAGTTTGCAAATAGAATAAAACAGACCTTTTTTAAAAAGAACCTAGAAATCAGAGAGAATACTAAGCAAATAGGATAGTCAAGAGCAGTGTTTTCCAACAGGAATATACTTTGGCCATATATATAAGTTTAAATTTCCAGTAGTCACATTAAAAATTTTTTAATAAGTAGGTAAAACTAATTTTAGTAACATTTTATTTAACCCAGTCTATCCAAAGTATTGTTATTTTAACATAGCAATCAATATAAGAATTATTAATGAGGTATTTTACATTCTTTTTTTCATACTAAGACTGAAATCTAGTGCATAATTACCCTCACAGTGTATTTCAGTTCACACAGGCCACATTTCAGAAGCTCTATAGCTACATGTGGCTACTGATACTGTATTGGACAGTATAGGTCTTAGAGAATGAGACACAGCTACAGCAAGATGTCCCAAGAATGTTCCATGTATATGAATAGGGGTTCTATGAAGAAAGGGTTGCATGGTCACATAAGTTTGAGAAGTGCTGAATTATAGGAAGTTGAATTTATTTCCTTTTTTGCAAAACTTCTTAGAGCCTTTAGTACTCTAAAATATTGGTTTCCTAATTTATTTGACTGAAAAATGCTTTTCTTTCAGAGAATTTTGTGGGGCTAGTGTTCTGTGTAATACCCTTGGGAACTGCTGACACAGATTGGGTTTTCTAGGACAGCCATGATTTCAAATATTTTGTCCTGTTGTCCACTTAAGCATTGTGTGCCATGATTTTAGCTTTGAACATCTTAATCACCAAAATGCACTGCTCTGCTAACTCTCGATTCTCTTCCTTCTATTGCATTCCCATTTTGGCCCTTATGACTTTTCTCACTTTCCAGACCATGTCACATACCACTGTTGTCGGTCTTTTAAGTTATAGTTTTGACCCCGTCCATGTCTCCCCACTTTTTCCTAAATATATGTGTATTAGTTTCCTATGACTGCCATAACAAAGTACCACAGATGGCGTGGCTTAAACAACAAACATTTATTATCTCACAGCTCTGGAGGCTAGAAGTCTGAGATCAGGGTGTCAGCAGGGTTTGTTTCTTCTTAAGGGCTGTGAGAAGGAATCTGATCCATGCCCATGACCTAGTTCCTCGTGGTTTGCTGGCTCATAGAGCTTGGCCTATAGAAGCATTACCCCAATCTCTGCCTTCATTTTCACATGGTATTCTCCCTGTGTGTGAGTCTGTGTCCCAATTTCCTCTTTTTATAAGGACACCAGTACTATTGAATTAGGGGCCCATTCCACTCCACTATACCCTCCTTGTAACTACTTTCACCCACAATAACCCTATTTCCAGGTAAGGTCACATTCTGAGGTACTAGAGGTTAGGATTTCAATATATGAATTTGAGGAACAGACAACTGAAGCTATAATTATAAGTAAAAAAAAAATGCACTTAGCAAATATTTATATGTTCACTATATGCCAAGATGCTTGCTCCATTCCCCAGCCTACAGATTCAGTCCTATTTCCCATTACTCCCCTACAAACCATATCCAAACTGAGCTGCTCACTATTTCCTAAAACGCTGTATTTTCTTATTATATTAGTTTCCAGTTGCTTTTGCAGCAAATTACCACTTAAGGGCCTAAAAACACAAGTTTATTATCTTGCAGTTCTGGAAGTGAGAAGTCAGATATGGGACTTACAGGCTACATGATGATGTTGGCAGAGTCACCTTCCTTCTGGAGTCTCTAGAGAAAACTATGTTTCCTTGCTTTTTCCAGCTTGTGGAGGCCACCTGCATTTCTTGGCTCCTGGCCCAGTTCTCTCCAACTCTCTCAAGGGCCAGTTATATAGCAGCTTCAAGTCTCCCTCCCTCCTTCTCTCTCTCTCTCTCTGTCTCTCTCTCTATATACCTATATGTCTATCATCACCTCTCCTGTGACTCTAATCCTCCTACATCCCTCTTTTTTAATTGAGTTGTAATTAGCATAAAATATTATATTATTTTCAACTGTATAACAGAAATTTGGTACTTATACATTATCAATATCACCACAGTTAAGACCAGTTAGCATTTGTCACTATACAAAATTATTACAATATTATTGACTGTACTTGCAAGTGTGGGTTACATCCCCATGACTTAAATACCTTATGGCTATAAGTTTGTACCTCTTAATCCCCTTCACCTATTTCATCCATCCCCTTACCCCCACCCCTCTGGAAACCACCAGTTTGTTTTCCGTATCCATAAATCTGTTTTCTTTTTATTATGTTTGTTTTTTTGTTTTGTCTTTTAGATTCCACATGTAAGTGAAATCATATGGTATTTGTCTTTCTCTGTTGGACTTATTTCACTTAGCATAATACCTTCTAGGTCAATCCATGTTGTCACAAATGGCAAGATTTCATTCTTTTTCATGACTGAGTAATATCACCTTATGTGTTATATATATCACTTCATCTTTATCCATTCATCTATTAGTGGACACTTAGGTTGCTCCCATATCTCGGCTATTGTAAATAATGCTGCTATGAACATTGGGGTGCATGTACCATTTCAAATTAATGTTCATTTTCTTTGGATAAATACCTAGAAGTAGAATTGATGGATTGTATGGGAGTTCTAATTTTAGTTTTCTGAGGAACCTCCATCCTGTTTTTCATAGTGGCTGCACCAATTTACATTTCCACCAACATTGTATGAGGGTTCCCTTTTCTCCATGTCCTCACCAACAGTTATTGTTTCTTTTCTTTTTGATAATAGCCATTCTGACAGGTATGAGGTGGTATCTCATGGTGGTTTTGATTTACATTTCCCTGATGATTAGAAATTTTGAGCACCTTTTCATGTGCCTATTGGCTATCTGTATGTCTTCTCTGAAAAATGTCTGTTCAGGTCCTCTCCCCACTTTTTGCTGTTTTTTTTCTTGATATTGAGTTGTATAAGTTTTTTATATTTTGGATATCACACCCTTATCAGATATATCATTTGCATGTATTCTCAGTAGGTTGCCTTTTTACTTTGGTGGTGGTTTCCTTCCTATCCAAAAGCTTTTTAGTTTGACGTAGTCCCTTTTTTTTTTTTTTTTTTTTTTTTTTGTTACCCTTACCTGAGTAGACAGATGAAAAAAAAAGTACTGCCAAGACCGATGTCAGAGAGCATACTGCCTCTATTTTCTTTTAGGAGTTTTATGGTTTCAGGTCTTACGTTTAAGTCTTTGATCCATTTTGAGTTTATTTCTGTATATGCTATAAGAAAGTGGTTCAGTGTCATTCTCTGTGTATGTAGCTATCCTGTTTTTGCAACACTATTAAAGAGGACGTCTTTTCCCCATTGTATGGTATCAGTATATTCTTGCCTACTTTGTTGTAGATTAATTGACCATATGAACATGGGTATATTTCTGTACTATCTATTCTGTTCCATTGTTTTATGTGTCTGTTCTTGTGCCAATTCCATACTATTTTGATTACTACAGCTTTGTAGCATCAAGTCTTGGAGTGTGATACCTTCACCTTTGTTCTTCTTCCTCAAGATTGTTTTGGCGAGTCAGGGTCTTTTGTGTTTATATATACATTTTAGGATTATTTGTTCTAGTTCTGTGAAAAATAACATTGGCATTTTGATAGGGATTACATTGAATCTATGGATTGCCTAGGGTAGAATGGACGTTTTAATAATATTGATTCTTCTAATATCATGAACATGGTATATCTTTACATTTATTTGTGCTGTCTTCAGTTTCTTTCTTCAGTATCTTACAGTTTTCAGAGTATAGGTTTTTCACCTCCTTGGTTAAATTTATTCCTTAGTATTTTATTCTTTTTGATGCCTTTGCAAATGGGGTTTTTCTCTTCATTCCTCTTTCTGATAGTTTGTTTTAGTGTATAGAAATGCAACAGATTTCATTATATTAATTTCGTATCCTGCAACTTTACTGAATTCATGTATTAGTTCTAATAGTTTTTTGATGGAGTCTTTGGATTTTCTACATCTCTCAGACAACCAGGAGAAAAGATGCTTTTAAGAGGGTCTCTATCTCTTTTCTTTGTGCAAGGGCAGTCAGTAATTAAGAAAGCTCCATGAATTCTCTTCCTGATCTTCTCCAAACGAGTGACCCTCTAATTCATTAAACATTGTATCACAACCAGTTAACACCAGGTTACTTTCAGCATTTCGTAGATTAGATCCAAATTTTAAAGTACGTGTAAAACAGAGGATGAAGGAAATATCATTTTAAAATAACCATAGGGCTTCCCTGGTGGCGCAGTGGTTGAGAGTCCGCCTGCCGATGCAGGGGACACGGGTTCGTGCCCCGGTCCGGGAAGATCCCACATGCCGCGGAGCGGCTGGGCCCGTGAGCCATGGCCGCTGAGCCTGCGCGTCCAGAGACTGTGTTCCGCAACGGAAGGGGCCACAGCAGTGAGAGGCCGGCGTAAGGAAAAAAAAAAAAAAAAAAAAAAACCCCATAAAAACATCTGTTTTGATTTACTCATGTTGAAGTGACTAATTTTCTCTGAAGATTAAATAAAAGGGTGTGGGAATGATTTGAGAAAGCATACATTCTTAACAATTGATATTTCTAAATTATGGTTATTTTTCTTCTCAAAGATAATTGGAGACTTTGAGTTTCCACAGGATAATGGCAGTCACATAAATTTTAATCTCTTTTAAACAACTTTCAAAAACCACACAGATCAACAAGGAAAGCAAACAAAATCACCCATTGCCTCCTGCCCAATTACGAGACAGAAAATACTAGAGATTTATTCAGTGTACTGTACACCTAAGTGAGGAATTCAACATCAGAGACGAGCAGCCTTTGTCCTAGAGCCCACAGCTGGAATAAGATTGTAGGGATTGCAGAACGTAGAAGCCACTGCAGCAGGTTTGGGGTTGCAGTCATGCTGGAACATGGGTAACACCAATGTGGACACACCCAGAGGGAGAGTCCTTCCCTCAAGGAGAATTACCCTGTGTTGGTGTGTGGTCTTGTAGATCAAAGTTCTGGCCACTGGGGTGGGGGTGGGAGGAGGGGAGGGTAAAGGAAAGGGGCTGAAAGTGTTCAGGATGACAGAGGGCACCCTTGGGAAGGTTCCACTTCTAGGGAAAAGGGAGGATCTTCAAGTGGTGGCCCTTGTAAGCTTTGTGAAGAGAGGAAGAAAGCAGGCAAGCATAAGGACCCTAATGAAACAAAATAATATTAAACAACCAGCAGAAGAGAGATTCCCTCTCCCACAAAGTAGTCACCATTTATTAAAGAAACTGCCTTTTCTTGACAAAACAGAAGAAATTCCTCTTGAACTAAGAAGCCATGGAAGCCCCCTGTAAATACAAAATTAAGACTGTGTTTGCACTTTAAAGTGGCCAGATGGTATTTTATTATTTTGATTGAGTGGATGAACTACAATATGCTATGGAGCTAGCCCTGGTCTCATGCATCATCTCACAGAAGGGAACGTTCATCCCCACCAAATATATTTTAAGGAACAATGGAAGACAAAATATAGCTGATTTGCTTCTCAAGAGCTCTACTCATTCAGTGTATCAACTTTCAAAGATTAATTTAATGTAATAAATGTAGTTTGCTGAAAACAAATCAACAATGTTGAAGTTAATAACAGAAAGATTGTCTGTCTTGGCCACTTCTAGATTCAATCCATATTTGTATTTTAACTTCATGATACCAATACAGAGATACTTGTTCATAAAAGTAGAATAGACAAAATTGTCTTTAAATACGTCATTGGCTAGCTCAGAATAATATCACTTCACATATATTACCCTGCCAACCTTGATTCCTCAAATGCCGGTTTTAATTTATTCTCAAATTATATAAATCCTTTTAGTTCAATTTAAATTAGCTTTGTTGTGTTATTAAAATCTGCATTACACTGATATTTGATCCAGTTGTTGCTGAAATCACAATGAGAATATTTGCTCATTGTTTATTTACTACCCTACTTGCTGTTAATTATAAGCTGCCCAGTACATCAGCTCCTAAAATGCATGTGATACAGATTCCTATAATGTAGGATCTTGATGTGACATAGCTCTGACAGTTTTGACCTTGTGATGACTCTGTATGCTTGCCTCTGATTCAACTATCACAAGCCTTTTTGCTACAACAAGCCTTAAAATCTTTTGACCTTCTCTCAGCATAAATGAAAACACCAAGGTAATTTTGAGCCCTGAAACATTATCAGAGTGTTCAGTTATAAAGTAGTCACCCAAAAGATCCAGAATGTATATTTTTATTTATATGTGTGTATTAGATTAGCCTATGACCTTCATGTCCCCAGTTTGAAAAACCCTCCTTATTAGAAAGACATGATGTGTTAGGAAGAAGAGAACATTATAATCTAGAATTAGTTATAGCAAATTGCCTCAACTCTCTGTACCTACGCAATGGATGAAATGATACACTTCGTACCTTAACAAGATAAGATTGTCAAGAAGAGCAATGCCTTGAAATGAAATGACATAAAAATTCAAAGAAATGCTTTGTGAATTTAAATGTAAATAATGTAATAATGCAAGCTGTATTAACTCATGTCTGAGATTTTGTTGAGAATCAGATTCTGGTTTTCTTTAATGTTCTATCATGAAGCAAAACGTATTCAATTCAATCTAAAATAATTAGAGTCATTTGAGGAGAAGAAAATTTTTACCTAGCGTATCACCTTGGTTCAAAGATATCTTGAATAGGCAGCTTATGTAAATTATTCATGGAGATCCTTTATTAGTCCACTAAAATTTCCATTGATGAGCACTTTTTATTTCCTTCAACTGCTTAAAACTTGCTTAGGTGCTTCATTTCCAACTGGAAATGCAAGAAAATTTTCTCAGAGTAGCATATATTTTTCTGCATTTAAATCAAAAAGCCTCACATTCAGTTATAATTCTATGTAAGGGAAAGGAGATCATCTTTGTAGTTGCTTCAAGTCCTATAATTTTGATTCTTTTTGTCCAGAAGACCATTCCATGTCTTCTTAGTCTTATAATATTTGGTCAGTTCAGACCTTTTAAGTTGTGAAGATAAAAGATTTGTACTTTATCTGCAAGTCAAAACAACAATGAGATATAACCTCACTCCTGTCAGAATGGCTGTCATCAAAAAGACCACAAATAACAAATGTTGGAAATGTGTGCAGAAAAGGGAACACTTGCACACTGTTGGTGGGAGTGTAAATTAGTGCAGCCACTATGGAAAACAATTTGGAAGTTCCTCAAAAAACTAAAAATAGAACTATTGTATGACCCAGCAATTCGACTCCTGGGTGTATATTCAGAAAAAACAAAAACACTAATTTGATAAGATACCTATACCCCAATGTTCATAGCAGCACTATTTACAATAGCCAAGACATGGCAGGAACCCAAGTGCCATCAAGAGATGATGGTATTAAGAAGATGTAGTATATGTAAAACATGGAGTATTACTCAGTCATAAAAAGCATGTAATTCTGCCATTTGCAGCAATGTGGATGGACCTAGAAAATATTATGCTTAGTGAAATAGACAAAGACAAATATTATATGATATCACATGTGGAATCTAATAATACAAATGAATGTGTATGTAAAATAGAAACAGATTCACAAATATGGAAACAAACCTGTGGTTACCAAAGGGGAGAGGGAGGTGGGGAGGGACAAATTAGGGGTATGGGATTGACAGATACAAACTACTATGTATACAATAGATAAGCAACAAGGATATACTGTAGAGCACAGGGGATGATAGCCATTATCTTGTAGTAACTTATAATGGAGTATAATCTGCAAAAATACTGATTCAGTATGCTGTACACCTGACACTAATATAATATCATGAATCAACTATATTTCAATAAAAATTAATTTATTAAAAGTCTTATACATTAATTTAATTTGTCCTCTCCATAGTAAGCCTTACGAAGTTTATCCAAAGCATATTTCAGTTTTCAAGCTTCCCAAAGGAAAAGTGAAATATGAGATTCATCCTAAAACAAAGTAGAAAATTATCCCATCTGTTTTGATTAATATATTAAAAATTTTTTAAGCAAAGAAGAAATGTGATCTATCACAGTATAACAGGAAAGAGATATGTCATTTTGTTCATAATTCTTTCATCCTATTGAACATCAATTATATCTTAAAACATATAATAAATAGTAGGATGTGGATTAAATATATTTGTGCCATATGGAAAGAGGGAAACATACTTTCTCTCGACAGCCTAGGGAAACTTTCAGTGGCAATGTGGTTGTAATAGAGAAAAACAATGCCAAATTGTTTGATCTCTTAGCGAAGAGCTCTGTTGTGCTGTGAAAGTATTTGTGGTTAGGTGAAATAATATAGAAGAAGAATTTGAAAGATGAACACAGATCGTGGAAAGCTGAGTTTTTAAATATTTTCTACCTCCTCTTCCTACACCACAATTGAAGAAAACTTTTCTTTCCCCAGGGTCTCCTATGCTAGGTCATACAGCCATACATTCCTATGTTATGCTTTCGATAAGAGTTAGTATTTTTTTTTTCCCTGAATCTCCCTTCTGAACTCTCTCATTTAATATATTGAGGCTTTGGCTCTGCTTTTCTAAAATATCATAAATTTAAAAAAATTTTTATTAACTCTAGATAACATGTACTAAAGATGAGAACATAGGGTTGAATTCATTCTTGGCCATTAACTAGCTGTGTGGGCTCAGACCTCAGTCACCTGATCTGCCAAGTATGAATATTAATACCTTATCTTCATAAAGCCAGGCAGCTGTGCCAGATCACCTCCCAACTTCTTTCTAACTTTCTAAGTTATTTTTTCCTCTAGTTTATGGATTCTCTATTAAACTGGTTATGCCGACTTTTGATGGGCACATTTACCACGCTTTTTGTGGAGTGGGGTTGAGGGTTAATCCTTTTCTAGTATAAACCCTTCCAGAGTCTCCTTTTGGTTAGATCTTTGCATGCATGTTTAATTCAGCTAATTCAGTGCTTTGGCTGTCTAAGTCAAAGGAATGTTCTATAAAAGATAATCATTTGTATCATTGCATGAAAATAATATATGCAATATAATAGCTGTAATTAGTGTTCATGCCTCCAAATTACAAGGAATAGAATACCTTCCTGAACTATTCTAAAATTTTTATTAGTGCTAAAAGGGATGGTGCTGGGGGTACATAAAACCAAAGAAATATATGCACTAAGTCAGAGATGGTAGAATCAATTGAATCACCATTAAATGCAGCAGATCAAAGTAGTTTATTCCCATCCCTCTTATTCTTTATGTGTATAGATTGGGGAAATTCACTTAGAAATTATATGAAGTTAGGAAAATGTTTTTGAGATGCACTCTTAGCCATGAGGTTATTTTTCCATGAAGAGATGTCTTATCAGAGACCTAGATGAGTCAGAAAAGGGAACATCAGATAGATCGATGTTTATTTTCTTGCTGGGCCGATACACCACAAAATACCCTGCAGTGCTCTCATTTAGTCAAATGACCACCATGTCAATTCTGGTCTTCCATTCAGATAAATGTATCTTTTCTAAGACTTCCATTTTGTGTATATACCTGAGAAGCTTCTGAGCTGCTGGGATTTTATCTGAAGTCTTTAGGCCTGTGGTGATGAATCTCTCTCTCTCCCCACCACCACCTGGGCCCCCATTCACAGTACCCCTAACCATTAGCATTATTATGTCTGTCTCCTTCCTTTCTACCACTTTATTTTTATTTCTCAATTTCTATTCTACTCTGTCTCAGAAACCTCCAACTCAAACCTTTAAAAACAGTGCATATTTTCTGTGTTCAACCATAGTGCCTATATTGACACTTTTTGCTGTCCTCGTCCCTGCCCCAGACAGCAAAACTTCGTTTAAGTTAATGAAGCTTCTGGTTCCAGGCAGAACAGGGAAGAAGATGACTCTCATTTTTCCCAGCTCCAGGTCTAGCTCTATCTCTTCCAGTGCAAGTGGCCCGCTTGCCAAACGGAAACCCCACTTACACCTGGGTGTTCATGTAGCTCTGGCTCCAGAGAGGCCTTCCTGTGAGGCATCACCACATCCATCCCCACTGGAAGAACTCCAGGCATGAAGTCTTTTCGTTCTCCTTTTATTCCATTCCTAAGCAAAGTGTACTCACCATTCTTGGGTCCTAGTCCCTCAACTCCTGACTGCTTCCTGATCAAATTTGATAAGCCTAATTACTTCTAAGGTTTTAGTAATTGATAATGACTTGATTATTCACCTTTTGCATTTTAATAGTAACCTGCACTTCTTGGCCCTGAAGATGATGGCCCAGCATCAAAGCAACAGGAAGGGCACTGAGGTGATAATGATGATGACATGAGCAATGGCATGTGTACATGGGAAGGTGTTCATAGGAGGCTTCTTAAAACGTAAGTTCCCCCCCCCCAAAAAAAAAGTTAAGTCCCGTTGGGATATATGAACTGCATTATCCTTGTATAGAGAAGGTTTTATATAATATTGCTGATGGTGCTCTACACTTGCATATTTGAGAAGTATTATTGATAAAATATGTCGTTATAAGAATGTGAATAATAGACAACTTGTTAATACCAGAGACACCTAGATAAAACATCATCTTTATTACTAATCATTACTAAACTTTTTATCAAAAAGAAAACAGAGCAACTGAGGCAAATAATAAGTTTGATTTGTCTCTGAATGGGCCTAAGGAGAAAAGAAGATAATTAGGTGTAATCAAACATCATCCCTAATTCATGGCTCCCCTCCTGA
Source organism: Aethalodelphis obliquidens (assembly GCF_003676395.1). Lineage (NCBI taxonomy): Eukaryota > Metazoa > Chordata > Mammalia > Artiodactyla > Delphinidae > Aethalodelphis > Aethalodelphis obliquidens. Next base: position 12,436,571 of record NW_020837952.1, read on the forward strand.
TATTATAGGCTTGGGGAATAGAGACCAAGAAGGAGTTTTTCTTGCTGTCACTGAAAAGTGACTACTAATGGTGGAAATTTCAGACGCTGTGATAGACTATGCAGGAAAAATCAGGGGGTAGCAGAGTCCTTTAGGCATCCTAAAGACAAGTCATCTAATCACCAGTGTGCCGGTGGATGGTCACAGTGAGCCACGTTTTCCAGGTAGCTGAGTTCTGATGGAAGAGGAGATGGTAGACACAGCCTTGCTGCAGACCAACTGAGGAAAGGGGCAGTTGTCTCCTGTGGCTGTAAGATATGGACACCACAAGGTGGCTTCCTCTCCCTGAGAGATTTAAGCAGGGATGCACACCACTGGAGTGTTATGTTTAGGAAGCGTGAAGAAGAACCTTCTCTTCCACAATGCCACAGAGATGAACACATCTGAACAAGCTGTTCAGAGAAGAAAAGGAGGAGTCAAAGGTCTTTGAAGACCTAGGCCCTGATGCACCACAGTCCCTTTGCTGAGAGAGTAGGTCTCAGCCCCATGGCTTCTGGAAGTGACCTAAAAAGGCAGACAGGAGTTGCTTCCTGACATGCATCAGAAGAGGCTGCAAGCAGCATCTCAATTGCACAGCTTTGGAATTTTTCCAAACTCTCCTGGGGTTTGCAATTTCTAGTGTGAAGATCAGTAATTTAGTTAGATATCATGGGGCTTCTCATCACACAAACTTCCTAGTTTCCATGCGTCGTCACTTATTCCAAAGACGTAATTGACCACCCACAGTTGTTTTCCCTCTAAAATTTTTGCCTTCTGCCCTCTGGAACCTTTGCTGCTTTGTAAACAAACTCTCCTAAGTCCCCAATCTCTCCATAGATTGATGTGGTGTGAAATACTATACAGGAAAAATCTGAAAGATAAATGTATTAGTCAGAGTTCCCCAGAGAAGGAGAACCGATAGGATGTGTAGATATTTATTATAAGGAATTGGCTCATGCCATGATGGAGGCTGACCAGTCCAAAATCTGTAGTCTGGGCTGACAGGCAGGAGACCCAGGAGAGCCAGTGGTTCAGGACATCCAAAGGTTTCTGCTGGAGGATTCACTCTTGCCTGGGGAGGCTGGTATTTTTGTTCTATTCTAGCTTTTAACTGATTGGTTGAGGCCCACTCCCATCATGGAGGGCAATTTGCTTATTCATAGTTCACCAATTTAAATGTCAGTCTCAACCAAAAACACTCTCCAAGTTGACACACAAAATTAACCATCTTAATGAAGAAAAAGAATAAATATTTGTTTTTTAAAAATATCTTCTTCCATTTTTCTTCTCTCCTTCCCTTAATGGGACCTGGCTTTCCCACAATGAAATTACTCTCGTTGAACCCTCTTCTATGGAGACAAGCCATCCTCCCATACACCATGGCCATGGGACTCAGAACAATGCTGTCATTCTCTTAGCCACCCAGTGTCACTTCCAGATCCTTTCTCCCCCTTTCTGCAGAAAGCCATCTTCCTTCAAGCTTGTGCTTATAGGTTATGTCTGCTGTCGTGCCACTGTCAATTTCCTGCTGATCAATCCCTTACATTCATCAAGGGTTCTCACACCAAACTCACAGTATTTCCTCTTCAACTCAGTTCTACCATTGAGTTGACCTCAGTGCCCACGGTGCTGACTCATCCTTAAATGAAGAGTTTCTTCACCACGCTGCCACCCTTGAGGACTCCACGCCTCTTCAGCAGTCCAGTCTACCTCCTAGGGCTGACCTTCCCATCGAGGCTTTAAACTGAATTCATTCCCTTTCCTTCATCTCCCCACATCATAGAAGCCACTTTCTACTGTCTAGTAAAAGCACCCAGTGGGAAGGACACTTAGGTAAAGAGTCTGAAGCAGGTGGGCAATAGAACAGAGTAAGAATGGAGTAAGCAAGAAATTTGCTACAAATGGGACTAGAGTTACCCTCTGGCCAATCTTCTACTCACCAATCACTTCTCCTCGCTCCCTCCAAAACACTGATCCACTGTTTTTCCCTATACAAAATACTTTAGTGGTTTAGTAGATAAGTCCTAATTTCTTACCATGGCATACAAGGGGCTTCATGATCAAAATTCTTCCTAAGTCTTCAACATTCAATGCCTACATACATACTCTGCTGTGTATTTAGTGAAAGGCTTTCAGGTCCCATAATTAAACTGTGCTTCCTCAGATCTCATTCCTTTGCACGTTATTTTCTGTGTCTGGAAACTCTTCTGTATTTATACTTCTGTTTACCTAGCAAACTCCTGCTTATCCTTTCAAAACTAAGGCAAAGTGCTCTTTGTTGGATAAAACAAAAGGGCTGTTTCCTGAACCCCTCCCTCTCAAGCAGGGTCATCTCTTTCATAATTCCCTCTAGGTACTACCCTTCCCAGCATAGTTCCTATCACTTTATATTGCAATTACTTGTTTGTTTATGTATCAGTTCTCTTTCGCATTCTGAGTTTCTTGAGGGCAAGGTCTGTGTACCATTCAATCCTCAGCGCCTCACATAGTGAATGAATGTAAGCCTACTAAAGTCTGCTTAGAGCAAGCTGACCACCAACATGGCCAGGAGACTTAGAGGCTCCCTGACCATTGATAGAAGTTATTCTAGGACTTTTTGCCCTGTTCCTTCTTACTCTGGTCCGTTGTCTTTCTGGCCTCTAATGTCTTTTGATCCATCTCTCCTCTCCCACTCTGTGTTTTTTCCCTCTGGACAGGACAACAGAACTTAGATCTCTAAGCTGCTTAGGGCAGCAATTCTAAACCTCTGCATCCCAAATGTGTTGAGTCATAGAACAAAAAGAGAGGACAGGGTAGAGTTACAGTGACCTTGCTGGGAATTCAAAATTAAGACCATATGCACAGTATGCACGAATCTCAAGAATCATAACACTGAGGCATGCAGCCAGACACACACAAAGATGTACATACATAAATTAGTCAGCGCTGTTAGAAGTTGGGATAGTGGTTGTTTAGAGGCAGAGTGAGTCGAAAGGAACGTACGGAGGGGGGTCACTGGGGTGCTTGTGATACTCTGTTTCTTGATCTGCGGGTTCATTTTGTGAACATTTATCTGTACTCTTATGTTCTGTGTGCTTTTCTGTATTATACAATACACAATACAGAATGTAATGGTAAACAATGAATACCACAATGGGAAATCATTTTATTCCCAGGAGAATAGGAAAAAAGTTTAAAGTCTCACAATGCAAATTTTTATCAAGAATGTGCAAAAATGAGAACTCATTGTTTTTAGAAGTGTAAAGTGGCAAAAGATCTTTGGAAAACAATTTAGCATTATCTTGTAAAGCTGGACATGTGCATGTCTTACAACTCGGTAATTCCATTCCTAAGCCAGAGAAATTCTTGCTTATCTGTATCAAAAAGCATGTAGAAAAATATGCATAGAAGCATTGTTCATGAATAAAAACATAAAGAAAAGAGAAAAAGAAACGGTTGGAATGATCCACTATCAGGGAAATGAATAAATAAATGGCAGCATATTCACACTACACGGCAGTGAAAATAAAAGAATACAAGTACTCACGTCAACAGAGATGATTTTAGAAACAAAATGGTAAATGAAAAATTGTCTCAAGAGATTATATGCAATCCAATGTTCATAAAACTAGCAAAATAATATATACAGATGTGATAAAGCCATAAAAGGGAGCAAAAGCACAGTAAACACACAATCTAGGAGAGCCATTTCCTCTGGGATGAAGGAGGGAGATGCAATTGAGGAGGGGCATCAGGAAGCTTCATTGGCGTTGTCCCAGGTCAGGGAGTGGGTTACTATTGTGCTGTGTAACTTGCATATTACCTATGTTGCATTATCTATATTCATGTGGATGTACAGATATTAGCCAGCCAAACATTTATCGGCGAGTTCCTATTCAGTATGAGCGCATATGAACTTACCTGATCTCCTTTATAAACCTTCGTTGAAGGAAAAACTGATAATAATAACAAAGGCTTTTTTTCTAAAGCACCAAGCAGAAGAAGAAGAACCATTAGCTAACAGGGCTGTCTACCCGCTTCTGAGAGACAGAAAGTGTCTGGAGGGGGCTGCTGAGGGAGCTCGGCAGAGGAAGCGGTAGTCAGAATGCGAGGAGGAAGGCTCGAGGCTGGGGAGGAACAGAGCGCCAGGCAACGTGGACTGTGACCGAGGCGGGAGCCGGAAGTGGCGGGCGAGGCAGGCAGGTTCTTTGAACATCTGCATCTAAAAGTCTGATCCACTCCACGCCCCTCCCCCGACCAGCGTAGAAAATTACCGGATGGAAAAGTCACGCCCTCTTGGTGAACGCAGCTTCTTTCACGGGGAGCTAGGACCTCCATCTCCCGAGTCTCTCTGAGGTTCTGCAGCTGGACACCTTTAGGCTTTCTTTTCTCAGGGAAAGGCCTCAGTTAAATCTGTTATCGTTTGCCAGTCTACTGTCCAGCTTTCAGAATGCAGCTGCTAGTTTCTCCTCTTAGCCCCTGTGGTCTTGCCCTTTTGTTTAAATTCCTTTATCTTGATGGAGAGGTGGGAGCAAGATGGCGCGGGGAGCTCCGGCAAACTTGAACATTCAGTCACCTGGTGACCAAAGCCTCTAACTTTTACAGCAAGAAAAATAAGAAATATTCTTCAATCAAATTAAGTCGGGGAGATAAAATGTATATGTGCACGTTTAGTGGGTTGTTAAAAAATGGAACAGAACCGAAAATATTAGGGTATATCATATAGCAGTAGTAAGTAGTTTCCCAAAATGTGTGTGTTATTTAAATATGGTTCTTATTGTGGGTTGTGATTTTTTTTTTTTTTTACGTGTGAGAAACGCTCATTTAAACATAGCTCCCAAAGGCCAGAATGGGGCTTCCAGGTGCAGAGAGGCTGACAGTTTTCTGGATCGGGGGGCTGGGAAACAGCCAGATACACACTAGTTCTAAATCAACTGCTAGGTGCTGGCCTGGGATTAGCCCTGTGGGAGGAGAACTGGGTGGTCAGGGATGAGGTTCAAGGTAACTTCTTATAGTATATACTTTGGTAAAAATATCACTATTCATAAATAAATAACTAAACACATATCTACAAAAGGGCAAACAAAAATTTTTAAAGCTTATTGATGTCCTACAGTGTGGCAGGCATTGCCTTAGGATTTTACTGAGAGAGCTAACAAAGTGCCACAAGAAAGAAAATGCATCATTAAAAGTCTAAGGTTGGGATGGTGAAAAAGCAGTACTATGTGATGATCGTAGTATGTTCTAGTGATACTAAAAACCAGAGGGATGTTATGTATGTATGTATGTATTTTAATTTATTTTATTTCATTGAGGCAGGTTGAAGTGAGAATCAAATGCAGTCATTCAGGGGAAAGTACTTTGAAAATGAGGAAAAGCAATATACAGTTTTAATGTAAGGGAAAACCTCAGAGGTCTGTGGTCCCTTAGGGTTTAGGGAAAATTAGGACTTTTCTATCACAGAATGAGTCAGAGGGGACATTTACAAGGTTATATTTATTTTCATATTTTGGGATGAGTTTCTAAACAGCCTCAAAGGTTGGAATATTTTACAAACATCAGAAATGCTGAAAAGTCAGCACAGCAAGCCACGGAGCTTGTTACTAACAAAGCTCTCTGTTTTTCATGTCTTCTGTACAATATTAGTTTACTCATTGTCCTTCTCTCTGAGTGACCTTAGACAAATGATACTTTCTTACCTTGCTTTCCTCATTTTTGATTATAGATATACAGACATAGAATTATAGACGTTGAACAAGATGTGGAAAATTCCTTCCAGTGCTAACTGTCTGTGTGATACATCCACCAGCATAGGGACCTGGGCCCATTTTCCCCTTGAACTTATTAATTGGGTCCTTTCCATGAACATCCTCAGGTCAATTTAACCGTGACAGCTGCCCTGAGATGTGATCCTTCCCACGGCTCCCAGATCAAAAGAGAACAATTTCTACAGGAAAGTATTTCTGGCCACTTCCAGAGAGCTGTCATTGGCAATGTTCAAATAACATGAGAAAAGCCAATCCACATATCGCTATATTTTACTTGCTGATTTTAGAAGAACGAAAATCTGTGCCTGCAGCAGAAGAGGGGCTCCCATGAGCACATAAGATCCTTAGCTCCACCACGTACTGTACTTCTAAGTGCCAAGGTCAGGAAGGGAGTGTTCGCATTGGTTTCTAACAGACTATAAGGGCTACATGAGACTGTTCTTGACCTCACTAAAAAAAGGGGGAAAAAATCTATCAATAAATGGGAAAAGAAACTGAATTATAAAAATATTGAAGAAAATATTGGAATTTCTAAAAAATGATTGGGGATAGTGAAGGTTCTTCTAAGCAACAAACAACCCCAACATTTTAAAAGAAAATATCAGATTTGACCCTATGAAAAATTCTGTACAAAAAATAAGAAAAGTGTGTTTAAGTATATGCAAAATTAAAATACATTTTAAATATTTTGTGATTTTAGTTGCCATGTATACCTCAATAAAGCTGAAAAAATTAAAAGACCAGCAACTGATAGGGAGAAATGTTGCTAGTGTATTAATAAATACACATTTAATACCTAGAAAATATGAGTCTATGAGTAAGAAAGTATACAAACTAACAGAGAATAGGAAAAAGATACAAAGAAATGATGCAAAAATAGAAAAAGAAATAGCCAATAGCATCTGAAAAGATATTCAGCTTGATAAAATCATGTGAAGATTGTGTATTATTGGTCATCATAGGAGGAAAATTAAAAAATAGATATCAAATATTGGCATATGGGGAAATAAGCATTCAGATATAATTGGTATGCTTTAAATTGCTACTGCCTATTTGGTGGGTAATTAGTGGTTTCAATTAAAATTTGCAGTTGCCTTCTTGGACCCAGCAGTTCTACTCCCAAGTATCTATTCCAAAGAACAATTCATACACATACACAAAGTTTTGCAAGTATGTTTATTTCCACATTCTCTGAAGTAACAAGTATGTAATCTAAAAATAATATATAAGATATGTTAAATAAGTAAATAAATATATAATAAAATATATTTACTATGTTAAAATTTTATATTTTATATAATATAAAATTATCTATATAAGTATACAAATAAATTTATATAAATGTATATAATTATATATAAAATTATATATATTTGAATAAATTATGGTATATCTGTATTTGGATATGCACAATAATTAAAAGGAATGAGGAAAATTAATATACTACATGGAAAGAGCTCCCAGGTGGGCTAGGACTCTTGCAAAAAGCAAGTTACATTAGAATGAGAGGGGAGGTAGAGGGAACATTAACTGTGTAGGTAATTTGTAATAATGAATATGTACACGGAAGTATTGGTATGTTATTTATACATAATTGTTAAATTTGAGGAAGACATTAAACAATGCAGGAAAGGAAAGAAAAGGGAAAAGATGGAAAGGGAGGGAAGGGAGAGGAAAGGAAGGAATGGGAAGTAAAACTTCTACATTCATCAGGCACTGAATTGTCAGGTTAAGAAGCATCTGGGCTCCTTAATAATGATTTATTCTAGAGGAGTCTTATTGCCTTCACCTAAATTTCTTTTGCCAAGAGAAGTAGAGCAGAGTGATTCATAGCCCAGTCTCTAGAACCAGGCTATTGGATTAAAGTGTACTCTACCTTACCAGATATATGATCTTGGTCCAGTTACTAGACCTCTCTGTACTTCAGTGTTCTCATGTGAAAGGGGGAGAAAATATTAACACCTACCACACGAAGTTCCTGTAAAGATTAAATGCATAAATCCTTGGAACAACATTGACACATGGCAGACACCCGATAAATGTTAGTTCTAACTGTCAGTACCAATGGGCATCCCCTGTCTTTTCTGGCTGAGAGTAACAGAAAGAGCACTGCTCGTTTTCCTTGCTTAGAATACAAGGAGAGAAGGCTGTGTTGGAAGCCAACCCAGGTGTGAGTAGATCTAGGTGGACAGCACGGCCCCTGCCATCATACAGCCTACAGACCTAGTAGGTTAGGTTCTAAGCCAAAAAACGATCAATGCCTACTTTGCACTGTTGTAAGAGTTAAAAATATTATTTGCATAGTGCTTAATACAGCCTGTTAGTAAATGGTAGCTGTTATTATCATGGTCTGAGTCTATCTAAGATGGCTTGTTTTAAAGTTTGGAAAATAATTCAACTTCATTAGTAGCACTGTTTGCAAAGAAGTCTCATGACCAAAACATAAGTCTAAACGTTGGACTATGAACCCAGAGTTCTTTCTAATTTTGGCTCTGTTGCCGACTTCTGTAGTGCCCTTTAAGAAGTCATTTAATCAAATGAAATATTCATTAATAATGATAAAGTCTATAGCCAGAGCACATCTACTTGTAGAATCACTCTCTGTGATTATGCATGAACTTCATTTAAAATTCTTAAACTTCTGTTTGTATGTGTTCTGTGAAATCATTAAGCTGCAAACTTGCACGGGATTGTCACCTATGAATTTTGATTTACTCTAGTTACCCAGAAAGCTCCATGCCTATGTCCTAGCCTGCATTGGGCAGCCCCCATGTTTCCTAGTCCCACTTGTTTGAACTCCTTTACCAGCGATTTCAGAGAGGTTGGGCAGGGTGGTTCTTACTGCACTATAGTGATTCCTTCCCTGGTATTCCATAGTTACTTGTCATATATTAACTCCAGTTGATTCCTCTTGCAAGTGACTATAGTGACACACCCATGCCATCCTTCCAACAGGAAATGTCTCTATCCAGTGTGAACCAGAGCATTTTATCTCTAACCACTTAGGGTATATATGGTTTTCTACCCCACACTATAATGGCATATCTTCCCTTTTAGACTATAAATGCCTTGAGGGATCAAAATGTATTTGTATAGCCTCATAAGCCTAATAAAATACCTTATGATAAATTATGATCGAAAAATGAGAAGAAAGTCTATCCTGAGATTCGTTATATCTAGGATAATTTAAAAATTCAGGACCATGATTTTCTAATGGTTAAAAAATACCAATATAATTATTTATTACACTAGTGGCTTATTTTTTATCCTGATATTATACTCTTCATCATAAGACGTAACATTTTATTTCGAAGAAATAGGTTCATAAGATTTAACATTTTGTTTCAATTTAATGGATTGGAGAAAAATCAAAATATGTTAACTCCTTTATAAAGATGTCTTGAAAATTTAATGATAAGTCTTCTATGGTATAGAGTATTATGTACATGTACAATACAAATATAGGACTGGCCCTGAGGAATATTTTTAAACTCCTTATAGTCTTAGTCTTTTTATAAAAGCAACTTTCTTTGAACACTTACTGTGTATTATCTTATTCAGTCTTCACAAAAACTAACCCTAGAAATAGATTATTCATGCATCTGTCATTCATTCAGTAAATATTTATTGGGACCCTACCAGGTATCAGATACGGTTCTGAGTACATTAGGATAAAACAGTTGAGGGGTGGAGAGGAGGAAGGTACCCATCCTTGTGGAGCTTATGAAAGGAAGAAAGAGAGAGAGAACAAATAAACATCTAATAGGATATCATGTAGCAATAAATGTTATCCCCTCCCTCCCAAAAAACCCAAAGCTGCATAAGGAAAAGGATTGGGGAGGTTGGGGGTGGCGGGGGGAATAGTTAACTCATGTAAGATGTCCTGAAAGGCCTCTTTGAAGAGGTAGCATTTGAACATTTGAGACCCGAATGAAAGTAGGGAGCAAATCATGTAGATACCATAAGAAAGAACATTCTAGGCAGAGGAGATCACAAGTGCCAATGTCCTGAGGTGAGAGCATATTAGCATAAAGTGAGGGTGGAAAGGTAGACAGAGGCGACACCCTGCAGGGCCTCTTGGGTCACAGCAAGAATCTTGAGGATTTTTGCTAAATGTAATAAGAAATAATTGAAGGGTTCTGAGCAAGGGAATGACATCACCTTAATGACTTCTATACTAAACACATTAGCTACAGGTTGAGAATAGAATGGTGACTGGGACAAGAGTGAAAGCAGCATCTTGTTTTATTTTTTAACATTTAGATGTTGGACTTTATTGAGTGCTTATTCTGCATCTATTGAAATGATCCGTATGGGTTTTCTCCTTTAATTAATATAGCAAATTACATTAAAATACATACTAATGTTTACCATCCGAACATAACATGAATAAACCATTCCTGTTCATAATGAATTCTTAGCGCATTACTCAATTCAACTTCCTTCTAATTTATCCAGGATATTTTCTGTGTTTATACCTGAAGTCGGCCTGTGATAATCTTTACTTACACAGTACTCACCCGATTTTGTTTCAAGGTTACACCAGCCTCATAAATTGGGTAGTTTCTCCTCTTCTACCATTTCTAGAATGGTTTTCATAAATAAATTATATCCATTGGAGATTTGGCAAAACTAGCTTATAAAGCTGTCTGAAATATGGGTTGGAGTAAGATATCTATACTAATGCATTTATTTTTTGTTGTTGTTGTTGTTGTTTTTTTTTGCGGTATGCGGGCTTCTCACTGTTGTGGCCTCTCCCGTTGCAGAGCACAGGCTCCGGACGCGCAGGCTCAGCGGCCAGGGCTCACGGGCCCAGCCGCTCCGCGGCACGCGGGATCCTCCCGGACCGGGGCACGAACCCGCGCTCCCTGCACCGGCAGGCGGACTCTCAACCACTGCGCCACCAGGGAAGCCCCTAATGCATTTATTTAATGGTTATCAGTCTACTCAGATTTTTTGATCCTCTTCAGTCCATTTTGATAATTTGTTTTTTTCTAGATAATTAAAAATTTTCTCTCACTTTTCAAATTTATTTCCATGACATTTTTAAAAGATTTAATCTATTTTTTAATAAATTTATTTATTTTAATTTTATTTATTTTTTGTTATGAATAATTTCAAAATTAGTTGTGGCTCATAGCCAAAGCTTCAGATTTGCATTTCTTTCATTAAACCCAGGAAAGGAGAAAAGTTTTTGGATGAAAGGGAAATGAAAACCAAACAGCCAAATAAATATACTGGACAATTTCCTAGCTATCATCTCCAGTAGGAAACAACAAATTATTTTTCTGCTAATAAGTTCGAAAGTGGGGTGAGTGAAAATAAAATGACCAAAAATTAATTCTTTCAAAGCATTTTAGGAATACAGAGAAGTTTGCCTGTTCTTTTTGGTGTCTTTATTACCAGGTAAAGTAGCTTAGGCTGTATCCTCAGGCAATATGAATTAATGAAAGATTACCTAATAGGGATGTGACATAATGTGGGCTATATTCATCTGTAAAATGTAGGACTGATCTGAATATGGAGAAGTAAAAGGCAAGCAGACCAGTTAGGAAACACTGAATTAATATAGTCGAGAAATAGCAGGGTCAGATTTAGGGAGAGGATTGCAAAAGGGAAAAAGAAAATTAGTAAGCTCTTTTCTTTATTCCAAGCAGTGCAGTACATATTATACATGTATAACTGACTTTAGCAGTTACTGCTTGGAAGAAGGAGCTAATCCAATGGGCTAGTTAGTAGTAGTATTCTCTTTTTACAGGTTAGGAATCTGAGGCCCAAAGAGGTTAAATGACTTACCCAGTGTCACCAGCTCAGAAAGTAGAGCCCTGATGGAAGTAGAACAGAGTCTTGGGAACTGATTGGATGCCAGGCTGAAAAGGAAAGATGAGTAAAAGATGAGGCCCAGGTTGTCAGCCTGATTCATTTTGGTGGTAAAGTTAACAAAAGTGGGCAAGTCAGGAGGAGGAACTGGTTTGGGTGGCTGATGGGGAATTCAGTGTTGGACTTGATAAGTTTATCAAGTGGAATATATTGATGGACGAGTCAATTAGTGTGTTAAAAATAGAAATCTGAACCTTAGCAGAATGGTCAGGGCTGCAGATAGAAATTTGGAAACTCTCAACTTAAAGCTAAACAGTAAGAGCAAATGAAATACAGAACATAGATTCCAAGAAAAAATTATTATTATCCCATTGAGGTGATAGGGAAAAAAAGGTCAGTGTAAGCATAAATAATTGCTTTTTGCTTGGAAAAAAAAAAAAGTGAGACATTTTCTTTCTACTATCTCTTCCTAAAATAAGCCAATAATTGAACCTCAGACAATCATCATCATACAGCAGAGAGAGTTAGTTGCTGTTTCCTAAAGGCTGTATATGTGACAATCTATTTCCTATGGGCTGCATTCCTCAACCTAAGTCTGATTTCCCTGTTAGAAGCATAAGGAAATGTTTCCTTCATTCAGCTCCATTACTGTTGCTTCAAAGTCTCCCCTTTAGCCAAGCTTGTTTTAGCTGGGACTGACTGTAGACAGAGGGAAATCTGTCCCCAGATCTCTTCCAGCTTCCGTGGTTCTTTTTTATGCTTCCAGAAAAACCTGTGGATGTTTAAGAAGCAAAAGACAGTATTACCTTTAACTTACTGTTTATTTACTTAGATTTCTCCACGTGTCAGGGGGTGTGCTGTTAAAAATCAGCTCAGCAAAGCTTTTGCTGAGAATTTGGGTGACAGCTGCTACGTATGGGACAGGAGGGTGGTGCACTCAGCCCTACCACAGCCTTATCCGGATGCCGTTCAGTCAGAGAGGTCAGCACCGTCTCAGAGCAAGCAAGAGGCATCAGAGCAGCCCCAGTTTGGCTTTAGTGTTTTGGCCCATTTGGGGCCATCATCTTTTGTCTTGGATTCTGTAGTTTCCTTCTTCCCGGAAATTTCTATAAAAATCCTGATATGTGGTAAAATAGGGTTATTGCTTTGCTTAAGTAGTCCAAAAAAATCAGATCCTAGTTATCCATCACTTCCTTTTTCTTTTTCTTCTACTTGCTTGCCATCTAATAAAATATAACTTGGAAGGAATTAATTATAAAACAAATATTTTGTTAGCAATAGTGGCAAAACAGAATTACTTATAGTCAGTAACTTCTAAAAGTATTGATGATTCTCAAAGACAAGTCAACAAGGGTAGCCTTAGGGAATGTAGCTCCAGCAATATCCTATTCAAAAACAGTGCTGCCCCATAGCAATTTTCATCAACTGAGGAATAAGATAATAGTATTCAACTAGTATTGTGATACTATATGCTGTATACACTCGTAGAGCAATGTAATTCTATATCTAAAAGGCACCATAGGGGAAGACCTTACACAAGTAAGAGGCAATGTGCTCCAGCAGAATGAGTGAGCTGTAGGATGAAACAGATAGAGGTGAGGCTAGCTCTGGCATTTACTATGGGCATTTACGGTGTAAGTTATTTAAATTATCTACAATAATGCCCTCACATTGTTGTGAATGTCAAATGCTGAAATACGTTTAAATGCCTGGCAGTTTCTTTCAGCAAATAATTATTGATCATCTACTAATCTCACCATGCTGGATGGGGGAAAAAGGAGAGGGAAATAGAGGGAAATGAGAAACACATGGTCTCTATCCTCGAAGACAAACATTAAACAAGTAATTTAAAGAGTCATGCATATAACAAAACAGGTATAGGATGCTGTACAGTAGGGGCTTAACACATGGTAGCTATCATCAGCTGGTAGAATTATCACGAGTTGTTTTATGAATTATTTTAACTAAAAAATCTTTGCAAATCATTACTATGTCAGAAAATGGGGAAAATCATTTCTATTTTAAGAGAAAAACAAGCTGTTAAGTGTTAAAGTGAGACTTCAGTCTGTATTTATGAACTGAAATGAATTGGTTGGAGTACCAAGTTTAGGATACTTGTGTGACAGGCTGTTAAATCTAAATTGCCAATTTAAAATTCCTTCAACCCCCGGCCCTCTTATCTGTTGGCATTTAGCCTCATCCTCAATTAAGAACACAGTCTTTGGAGTCAGACATACTTGGTTTTCAGTGTTCGTTCTGACTCTACTAGCTATATATCCTTGGGCAAATTTTAACCCTAAACTTTCCTTCTTTGTAAGTTGAGAATAATAACAAATCTTTTCTCCAAGTTGTCAAGGAAAAAGCATTTAGCAGTAAGTGCTTAACAAATGCTGGCTTTCACTGTTTGTTACCCCATAGTAGGCACTACGCAAGAGTGAACAAGTCTGTCCTCAAGGGTTTGTAGTACAGTAGAAGAGATGGGTATTTAAATAGGGAATTGTGAGACAGTTAATTGCTACAGTGGGAAGAGCACACAGTGCTGTGTTGGGGACGCATCGTAATGCCCTGGGCTAGCGTGGAGAGATGAATAAGAAATCTCTGCCTTGGTGAGTTATGCTAAGCAAGGAGGAGAAGCAAGACATGTACCTAAAAACTACACTAGAAGGCATAAGTGTATAAGGTGGTAAGTACCTTAAGGAAAACCAATGTGTTGTAGAGGTTTCTTGTGATGGAAGATATCTCACCTTACACATATAGTTTGTGAGCCAACACATGCTTTTAAGGAACGGTGTTTATGAACCTCAAAACTAATGGAAATTTTATTGACACAAACCCTTCACTGTGCACAATATACAGAGTTCTCAGCCTCTAATAAGAGACAGGTAGCCCCTATTATGCACTTATTGTCCAGTTTGTTGTGCCCACGAATATAAAACTCCGTAGGAAAGATACTTGAGGCTAGCATCTAATGATTAGATCCTGATTTTCAGTATTCTCTTTTGAGAAACCCAAATGGCAGGAAGATTTTAGTCACAGCAAATTAATTGCCGTATTATAATGACATATTCACTTTTTTTCCAGCTTAACATTAAGAAACAAATCCTGGCATGGGGCTTCCAACCTTAAAGTCTCGTGAAATATTCAAAATATCTTGAACAATGCAATTTTCTGTGCTATTGTTCTCACCATTGCAGCTGTGCACATCGAATAGAAATAAATCACTCAGGGTGTCAGGATTGGCACAGCATTTGTTAAGGCAAAAACATTCAATGCTCATAGGTCCATTATGTATTAAAATATTGATTTTTTTCCATAGAAGAGGAATGACCTTAAAATTCATGTTTCACTTAAAAAGAGATAAAAATACCTAACTGGAGGCCTTATATATATTTGAAACTTAATCCTTCAAGTTTATGTATTATGGTTCACATAGGCAATATGTAAGTTTTATTATATCGCACACTTTTTAAGAGACAGCTGCAGCGCAACTAAAGAACATCAAAAGTATAAGATGAATATGTGTTTTTGGTGATTTTCACTTGAGTCAGTTACATTTAAGAAGCCAGCTGTCTGTTTCCTGACCATAATTCTAGTTTTTCACAGCTGACTGAGCAAATAGGACATTTCTACCTCAAACCAAATACTTATGGCAACTTATTAATAGTTTTAATAAGTTCAGGAAAAGAAAAAGTAGAAACATTTGACTTAAAAGAAGCTCCTAAATACTGGTTGTTACAGGCTGCACTGTCTTCCTCCTTCCCCCACCCCACAAATCCATATGTTGAAGCCCTGACCCCCAGTACCTCAGAATGGAAGTTAAGGACTGTAATTCAGTTGGAGTTAAGGACTGTAAAGAGGTGATTTCATTAGAATGCGGTCCTTAGGGTGGGCCCTAATCCGGTATTACTGATGTCTTTGTAAGAAGAAGAAATTTGGACATAGACACATACAAAAGACCATGTGAGGACACAGCAAGAAGGCAGTCATCTGCAAGCCAGGGAGAGAGGTCCCATAAGAAACCAAGCTGCTGATATCGCAAACTCAGATTTCTGGACTCCAGAACTGTGAGAAAATTAATTGGTTGTGTAAGCCACTCAGTCTGTAGTATTTTATTGTGGCAGCCCCAGCAAACTAATATAGCTGTGGATTTCAGTCATATGGTTCCCACCCTACACATCCCCTTAATATGAATAATTGACTGCTGCCTGGATTCTTTTTTAAAAAGACACCTGGACAAGAGTAATTATGGTTTTGGAGACGCTGGTGTTATGACTTGTTGATCGGGCCAGAAATGGGGCTCATGTTACTGAAGGGTCAAGCTGAGCAATACTCCTCCCCTTTGAATGGAGTCAGAAAAGGCTCCTGGGACAAGGTCATGACCCCTGTCTGTAACTGAGGTGACAAATAGTCAAGATACTTTTTGATATAAAAATAATAGGTTACCTCTGTCTAGACCAAGACCTATGCTAATTTCCAGTTGCCCTTTGTGCAATAAATTTTGGGATTAAATCAGCATACATGTTTCTCATAAATCCTGACCTGCATGACCTACCCACACCCACCTCATCCCTGGAATTCTAGGCCTCTCCAAACATCTTTCTCTTCTCTGAATGAGGAACAAGAAGTGTGTGTTCATCTGAGACCTCATAAATCATGATAGCCTTTTCTTTACACCTAATGTGGTCTCACACTCTTAGAATGATATTTCATGGCTCTTGATGACTGAGAACAAGGTCATTATAAGGATTCCAACAGCTCTGTAGTCTGTGAAGACCCCAGTGCTATTTCACTACAGGTTCAGTTTCTGTCTTTTGTGCAAGAACTGTTTGGACTGAATAGTGAGATTGAGCCATTCCCTAAAACAAAACCTATTCCAAAGAAGCTCCACCATGGTATTTTATGCATTTCAAAACTATTTATTATTTATCTCTCCATGGGGACAAATATTCTGGGATTTCTCCACTTAAATTCCAAGAATTCTGGATTTTATTGTGAGCTTTTGGAGGCTTTCCCTGACTTGGGAATTTTTTCTACTCTTATTGTTTGTGCTTACATTCTTGCAAGAACAAGTATAAAAACTCAGTAATCCCAGCCGTCTATATCTTTGAAAATGGAACCTCAGGTTTAGGATTCCACCTGGCTAGATGTTTAGACATTTTAGAGGTTTTGCTACTCCTGCTGCTAGGTTATTGCCAAGATATTGTTGCATTTGCTTTGAGTGAGCGTTTCATGCAAGGGGCTGTCAGGTGCTAGAAAGGAGAGAGCGCTACAAGTTCACTGAACAAGCAGGCACAGTTTGATGCCTGTTTTGTGCTTGCTGGCTAATAAGTCACAGTTGGCACAGTGGAATTCTGTCTGAGACTTTATTTCTTTGTAACATATCTCCTGGTAAAGAGGTAATTGGGCGGGGAAGATCTATAGCTCTCATCTCCTTCCAACCGTTGAAGGGCACTGGGGCAGGGGTTGGGGGTGGGTGTGGAGGGAGGGAGAGAGAGGGAGAGAGGGAAGGAAAACAGGGAAGGAGGGAAAAATATGGGATGGTTAAACCATTAAGTTTCCCTGTAACAGTCAAAATCCCTAGCAAACTCAAATAAGTCCGGGGGCATGCATCCTGTAGTGGAGAGTTGGGAAAATACTAGGAGACTGCATTTCCTTCCACAGCTTATGAGGGAGCAGAGGAAAGCAGGATGGGAAGCCTCAGGGAAACGTAAACTAGAGATTCATTGAGCCTTTTTCCAGGGCCTGTCACAGAGAGGAATGAGGAAGAGAAGAGACACGCCCTGGGCTCACACGTGCCCTTAAGGACTCAAGTTAGTGGGGTGCCATTGTCCTGCTGTCCTCCTTTTCCCCACCTGTCCTGTCCATCAACTCTCGCTCTTCACCATTAAAACCTTGCCTTATATTCTTGAACGTTTTAGTTGGACAAATCTATTTTTACTCCTTCTTATTCAACACCCTCAATTTCCTGAACTAATATTAAATTATTCTTATCACTGTTACATTCACAATATTCTGGGATTTTAGCACTTTCTTCCCATAAATGTGCAAGTTGATATGTGCATTATGATTTATTTCTGCATTTTTGTGTTTCCTGCCTCCCAACAGTATAAATATGTTCTGTAAACAGTGCGGCTTAAAAAGTAACTCTTGCTTGGCTCTTCAGGGAGGCTTTTCTTGTACTGCATAGTTTTTATCCAGTCACTTCCAGAATAAGAACAACAACACACAACTCTGTACTGGGAATACCCACCAAGTGATGGACTGCGGGATCTGCCCTAGGGGTGACCAGGGCCATATTTAGACCTAAATCAAAGAGGAGCCTGAGATCTGTTAGGAACAGACACATTTGCTTTCTATTTAGAATCAAAAGTGGAAACTTACCATTCTTTGGTTGCATTACAAGAAAACCAGTAAAACACGGTTTTTATGGTTTTCACACTCTCTGGAATGCATGGAATATGAGACCCTAGCAGACCCTTTTGAAAAGCAGAACCATGTGATGATTTTTATACCCTTCACACTCCCTGGTGTATTTTAATCCCTCTGACTTCTCCTTAAACAATTACAAGTATCTGTTGGGGCAGATCCAGTGAGCAAAAAGAATATAAGATCTTGAAATTTACCATTTGCCCATCAATTTCTTTTCTGGGTTGAGTTTACTGACACTGACCTCTAAGAAAAATTTTAGAAGAAAGTAACCAGCTTGAATCTTTTTTCACATAAATTTCTGCAACTGTAGCTGAATTTTATATTTTAGTTTTTGTTTTTCGCTTAGTCATACATGCATAAACAGAGCTCAGCTGTTATGCTGGTAAATGGCATAAAAATTACATACCTACTGAGAAGTGAACTTTAAAATAGAGAAACAAAATGTCTTGGAAAAAGTGTTAAATATAACAGAACGATTTCACATTTGAATTCGAACACACGATTTTTAGTTATTGTCAGTAAGTGGCGAGAATCCTTACCATTGTTCATTTAACTAAGCCCAATATCCAGAGACTTACATTTGTATTTCAAGGGGAGATTATATCACAAATGAGATTACTGTACTACAATATAGCAGGTTTTATATATACACATATGCACATGCACACATAAAACAGGAACAAAAACCCTTTCACCTATGTGAAAGGTAACTAATTATTACCTCAGGGTGTTATGAAGGTGCTATTTAATTTTCTATTACATCTTGAATCAGTAATTTACAGTTTTCAAGTAATTTGTTTATTTCATCTAAATGATCAAATTTGTTGGCAAAAAAGCTATTCATAATTTTTCTTTACTATTCTTTTCATATCAGTTAGACCTGTCGTGAGTACCATTCTTTCATGCTTGTTATTGGTAATTTGTGTCTTTCTTTTTTCTTGATCAGTTGAGTTGGGAGTTTAGCAATTTTGTTGCTCATTCAGAGAACCTATTTTTTACTGTGCTAATTTCTCTACTGCTTGTCAGTTGTCTGTTCCAATTATTTGTACTCATATCTTTACGATTACTTTCCTTTTCTTACCCTAGATTTAATTTACTCTCTTTTTCCAGATTCTTAAGGTGAAAGCATTGATAATTTATTTTAAAACTTTCTAGAATAAGCATTTAAAGTTATAAAGTTTCTTCTAAACATTGTTTAAGCTGCATCATACAAATTTTAATATGAAATATTTTCTTTACCATTCAGTTAAAAATATTTTCTGATTCCCCTTGTAATTTTTCTTTGACCCATGAGTTGTTTAGAAGGATATTATCTAGAGGAAATGCTTGGCATTTCCTCTAGATATCTTATTGTTATCGATCTCTAGTATAATTCCATTGTGGCCAGGGAATATACTCTGTATGATTTTATTAGTCTTTTTAAATTTATTGAGACTTATTTTATGACCCAATATATAGTCTATACTAAATAGTCTATCTATCTTGGTTTACATCACATGTGCACTTGAAAAGAATGTGTATTCTGCCATTGCTGGCTGTGGTCTTCTATAAATATCAATTCTGTCAAAGTAGTTGATAGTGTATTCAAAAATCCTATGCCTTTGCTGATTTTCTGTGAAATTGTTCTATCAATTATAAAAAAGAGTTTATTTAACCTCCAACTGTAGTGCGGATTTGTCTGTCTCCCTTCAATTCTGTCCATTTTTATTCCATGTATCTTGGTGCTCTGTTATTAGGTGCATACAAATTGATGATTTTCACATCTTACTGATGACCCCAATATGCCTTTTTAATCTTTTAATATTCTTTGTTTGGAGATTTACTTCATCTAATATTAATATAGTCATCAGCTTTCCTATGCTTACTACTTGCATGGCATATCTTTCTTTATCCACTCCATTTACTTTCAACTTATGTGTGTTTTGTATTAAGTGTATCTCTAGTAGAGAGCATACAGTTGGATCTTTTGGATCTTACACTTTTTTTTTTTAACATCTTTATTGGGGTAAAATTGCTTTGCAATGGTGTGTTAGTTTCTGCTTTATAACAAAGTGAATCAGTTATACATATACATATGTTCCCATATCTCTTCCCTCTTGCGTCTCCCTCCCTCCCACCCTCTCTATGGATCTTACACTTTTAATCAGTACTCAATAAGTTTCTTTTTCCTTTTATCATTATTTTGGCTTCATTCGTATTTCCTTAGTCTTTCTTGGTCCCTCAACTCTCTACACTAAAGACCCTAATATTTAAAGTCAGTATGCCCTCCTTAGTTATAGCACAATATTCAGCTGAGAACAGAGTTTCTCATAATTCAGAAACCTGTTCTGGGTGCTAAGTGAGAACCTGAGGCCTCTCATCTTCAAATATAGCCAGAGTTGTTTTTCCCTAAATGTTCTTCCTTTCCTTCCCTTATTGACACACATTTAACACTTTTCAGTCCATTCGCATTCTCTTGGAACATTCTTGTCACTTGGATGTTCCCTTTTCAAAAAGACCTTTGTGCTCTCTGCATCCATGAAAATTACAGTGTCTCTCTCTCTCTGAAATAAAACCAGTACCAAAGGAACTTGTTGTTGATGCTGAAATTCATCTGGACAGTTCATTAATTTTCTTACTCTGTTCACTCTTTTTAGGCAATTCTATCCATGACTAAATAAAGTGTCTCCTTGATCCTATTCACATATTCAGAAAGTATTTATTGGGTGACTGCTGTGTGTTAGGCACTGTTCTCAGCACTAGGAATATAGAAATGAATGAGACAGAAGTCTCAATCTCAAATTTAGTTTCCAGTGATCAGGTACTAACATTATATAAGTCAACATAAAAATAAACAAGATAACAGAAATATAGATCAATGGAACAGGATAGAAAGCCCAGAGATAAACCCACACACATATGGTCACCTTATCTTTGACAAAGAAGGCAAGAATAGACAATGGAGAAAAGACAGCCTCTTCAGTAAGTGGTGCTGGGAAAACTGGACAGCTACATGTAAAAGAATGATATTAGAACACTCCCTAACACCATACACAAAAATAAACTCAAAATGGATTAAAGACCTAAATGTAAGGCCAGACACTATAAAACTCTTAGAGGAAAGCATAGGCAGAACACTCTCTGACATAAATCACAACAAGATCCTTTCTGACCCATCTCCTAGAGAAATGGAAATAAAAACAAAAATAAACAAATGGGACCTAATGAAATTTAAAAGCTTTTGCACAGCAAAGGAAACCATAAACAAGACCAAAAGGCAACCCTCAGAATGGGAGAAAATATTTGCAAATGAAGCATCTGACAAAGGATTAATCTCCAAAATTTATAAGCAGCTCATGCAGCTCAATAACAAAAAAACAAACAACCCAATCCAAAAATGGGCAGAAGACCTAAACAGACATTTCTCCAAAGAAGATATACAGATTGCCAACAAACACTTGAGAGAATGCTCAACATCACTAATCATTAGAGAAATGCAAATCAAAACTACAATGAGATATCACCTCACAACAGTCAGAATGGCCATCATGAAAAAATCTACAAACAATAAATGCTGGAGAGGGTGTGGAGAAAAGAGAACACTCTTACACTGTTGGTGGGAATATAAATTGATGCAGCCACTATGGAGAACAATATGGAGGTTCCTTAAAAAACTAAAAATAGAACTACCATATGACCCAGCAATCCCACTACTGGGCATATACCCTGAGAAAACTATAATTCAAAACCAGACATGTACCCCAATGTTCACTGCAGCACTATTTACAATAGCCAGGTCATGGAAGCAACCTAAGTGTCCATCGACAGATGAGTGGATGAAGAAGATGTGGCACATATATACAATGGAATATTACTCAGCCATAAAAAGGAACGAAATTGAGTTGTTTGTAGTGAGGTGGATGGACCTAGAGTCTGTCATACTGAGTGAAGTAAGTCAGAAAGAGAAAAACAAATACCATATGTTAACACTTACATATGGAATCTAAAAAAACTGTACTGATGAACCTAGTGACAGGGTAGGAATAAAGATGCAGATATAGAGAACGGGCCTGAGGACACAATGGGGGAAGGGGAAGCTGGGGTGAAGTGAGAGAGGAGCATTGACATATATACACTACCAAATGTAAAATGGACGGCTAGTGGGAAGCAGCTGCATAGCACAGGGAGATCAGCTCGGTGCTTTGTGACCACCTAGAGGGGTGGGATAGGGAGGGTGGGAGGGAGGCTCAAGAGGGAGGAGATATGGGGATATATGTATACATGTAGCTGATTCACTTTGTTGTACAGCAGAAACTAACACAACATT
The DNA here is from genome assembly GCF_003676395.1 of Aethalodelphis obliquidens. NCBI lineage: Eukaryota > Metazoa > Chordata > Mammalia > Artiodactyla > Delphinidae > Aethalodelphis > Aethalodelphis obliquidens. The sequence goes on from NW_020837952.1 coordinate 12,458,891, forward strand.
GTAAAGCAATTATACTCCAATAAAGATGTAAAAATAAAAAACGAGATAATTTCAGATAGGGATAAATGCCTAGAAAGTTGTTGGGTCTGATGAGAAAGGAAAGGATTAGAGAGGAAACAAAAATTTTAGAAAATTGCAGTGTTCCTATTCCTCTCCCAGACAAAGCTAGGGTGGAGGGTTGGAGATTATAGGATCCTAGAAAGATCTGGAGATCTAGGAGAATAAGAGGGCCATGCCCCTTTCCTGGGTAAGGCATAGGAAAGAATTTTCCCCAGGCCCTGAATGTTTTAGGAGCAAAAGAAATATTGATTTGTGATGTCCATGCAGCGGGTATGAGACATCCCCACAGAGTACTGAGTTCCCCCCATGATGTTTCAGAAAAATGCAGAAATGCAGAGGGAGGCATGATTATGGTATAAATCATTGGCGGGCCAAAGAGGCTTCATAATTGGGGCGTGAATCTTGACCTTGAGAGATCTCTTTTTCTGCTTTAGAATCTTAGTTTTAACCCCAACTGGTATGGTCTAGGAAATAGCTCCAATGTCCATTAAAAAAATTCACTCCTACGTTTGTTCATAGCATTGAAATAGAGTGGGAAAAGAGAACAAAACCACTGAAAAATTAAAAGTAACCCTACGGATAATTAAAAGCAAGAAGAGCCAAGTTAAACTTAAGCTCACATAAAAGGGCATGTGAAATTTACCTTCATAAAGCCAGCCTCCTGTATACCCATGACTTCTACACAGAAAAATACTTGTTTTTGTTTTCAGTTCCCTTTAGATTTACACAAAGCTTTAAGTATGAGCCTTTACAGCCACCCTACACTCCCCCCTGGATAATCAATGCTTATGGGCATTTGATTAACTCTGTGATATCCAAGAGGGGATAATTGCTTGTGATCTCACAGGTGAACTGAGTTCTTTGATGCTGAAGCCAAAATACCGTTATTGGAGCAAGGCCCATGGCAGAAGACGGGGGAAGCACAGCGCCTGCACTCTGGCGGCACCAAACCACTTTTAGACACTCTCTCTTCTCACTTGATTCTCCAGACTTGGAAATTTAATTTTTGGGGGAGTCTGATGAAGTTTAAAAAGTCTCAGAAAACCGATTTCAGAAAAATCATCAAATATATATTTATATGTTCCATAGCCTTAAATGTGTATGTGCATTTTTATTCACTGTCCTTCAGAAACAAGAAGGGCTTTTTGAAACGTAGTTTGTCGTTTTTTTTTTTTTTACGTGTAAGGTTATTATTTTTATGGCTAACAACTGCTTTTCTAAATAGCCACAGCTTTTATTACACATATTTCAAAATTGTAATTCTGGAAATACCCAAAGATATCAGTTTCTAAACATGCTTTTTTTAAAAAAAGTAAAAGGCTCCAAGACATGCTTTAAAAGACAAATATGACCGGCTCATGACACTGGCCTCTTATAGGGGACTGGCAGCAGATTGTGTCATTGTGAAAGTAGACGCCTGCCTGGAAGCTCAGGCTGTGGCAGAGTTCGTGATCAGCCAATATAAATGAAATTTAGGCTGCACTGGGTCTTAGTTGCGGCACTCGGCATCTTCACTGCGGCATGCGGACTTCTTAGTTGTGGCATGCATGCAGGATCTAGTTCCCTGACCAGGGATTGAACCTAGGCCACTTGCACTGGGAGCGCAGAGTCTTATCCACTGGACCACCAGGAAAGTCCCGCCACTGGGAATTTTGATAGGGGTTGCTTTGGGTAGTGGATTGCCTTGGGTAGTATGGTCATTTTAATAATATTAATTCTTCCAATTCGTGAGCCTGATATAGCTTTCCATTTGTTTGTGTGGTCTTCAACTTTTTTCATCGATGTCTTATCGTCTTCCACTTCCTTGGTTAGATTTGCTCCTAGGTATTTTATTCTTTTTGATACAGTTGTAAATGATTGTTTTCTCAGCTTCTGTTTATTATAGTTTGTTATTAGTGTACTGAAACACAACATAATTCTGTATATTAATTTTCTATCCTGCAACTTTACTGAATCCATTTTTTAGTTCTAATGGTTTTTTGGTGGTCTTTAAGATTTTCTACAAACAGTATCATACCAGCTGCCAACAGTGACAGTTTTACTTCTTCCTTTCCAACTTGGAGACTTTTTAAATTTGTGTCTTTTAAAAGAAACTGTACATGACAAATATAATGTGAATATTGATCTGTGAGTTATTTTTTCCACAGAAGAGGTTTATATCTATATAAAAATAGATAATTTCTCTTAACTGTTATATAGAATTTTGTTTAGAAACACTAGCCATGTATCTATTCACTTCTAATGAGCATTTAGGTTGTTTTCTTTTTTTTTTCCTTCTATTTTGCTGTTATAAACACCACTGCAATGAATAGCATTCTACAGTTTTTTTGAGCATAAATGCAAAAACCATTCCAGAATATATGCCTATACTTAGCATTACACTTCAGTGTTTTATGAGATATTGCCAAATTGCTCTCCAAAATGGTTGTTCCAGTTTACATTTCCACAGCCACATATAGTGTTCCTATTTCCTTGCACCCTTGTCAATAAATTAATGTTCTTGGGAATTTGATGACTAGAAATGATATCTTCTTGTTGCTTGAATTTATATTTTTCAAAAAGCTGAGCATTTTTTCATACCATTTCGGTTTCCTCTTATGATTATTACCTGTTCATATCCTTTTTCCACTTTCAGAGAGGTTATTTTTCTTTTTCAAATAGATTTTTGGTGGTTTACAAAAATATTCTGTATACGAATTTGGTTATCTTCTATCTTTTGTGCCCCATACCTTCACCTTTGATTATGTGTTGTTGTTGAACATACATTTAAAATTTTGATGTAAAATTTATTAAGCATGTTTTATCATTTTTCTTTTTGTTTTTTATGTAAGACAACCTTCCTTAACACCAGTGTTACACATTTTTTCTATATTTTCTTCTAATGTTTAAAATTCTGTATTTCTCATATGGAGTATGAGTATTGTTATAATATTCATGATACTTTTCTCAATTTTAAAGTTTTCTTTAAGAAAAAAATGATGTTGGGCTTCCCTGGCGGCGCAGTGGTTGAGAGTCCGCCTGCCGATGCAGGGGACACGGGTTCGTGCCCTGGTTCAGGAAGATCCCACATGCCGCAGAGCGGCTGGGCCCGTGAGCCATGGCCGCTGAGCCTGCACGTCTGGAGCCTGTGCTCCACAACGAGAGAGGCCGCAACAGTGAGAGGCCCGCATACCGCAAAAAAAAAAAAAAAAAAGATGTTCTATAACTGCCAGTGTGACTACATTACTACTTAGGAAGAACACTGTCACTCTAATTTTGGATTCAGTGCAGTGGCACCAAGTCACAGGAAAGATCGTTCTATAAGGGGGTTATTCCGTAAGGCAGCACAGGGAGATAAATGGATATAATTTAAGGACAGATATGCGTTTTAATTCTGACTCTGCTCCTGCGCAACGTGACCTTAGATACATTATTTGACCAACCCTGAGCCAAAGAGAATAATAATACGTATCTCATAAATTGTTGGGAAGACTTGATGAAATGTTTTATGTAAACTGCCTACAGGAAGTTTAAAATGTTAGCCCCTTCCTTTATGATTTGTCTAGTAATTACTGTCCAAAAAGAGAGAAGCAGTAAGAAGGATAGTAACATTTCTGAATTTCCTTTTATATACTATCGTGCTAGGGGTACAAGGTCACTTGCGCAAACTGTTTCCATTAAATTGCTTATGTTTTGCCACTTCTGGAAAATCAATTTCCTTCATTTTGTGTTGTCTAGTTTAATCCCTCTTGAACTGCCTTCATGTGGATTGCGTTTTTTTCATTTTATTTTCATATTACTGAGTTGTCCTCAGTAGTGTGGTCTGATGTCCCCTGTGCTATTCATGATGACAGCTTTAGAGCTTTTTTCTCTTGACCCATTTTTCTTCTTCATTGCTTAAAATTGTCCCATGGCCCAGTGTTCCTCTTTTGCATGTCCCTTGTCACTAGACACACTTCAGTGCATGTCCAGGGAAAAGAATATATATGCCCCGAAGGTTTTAGACCCTAATTAATTGAAGGGCATGTGGGGCACTCAACCCCAAAAGCTCTGCCTTTTCCAACTGGCTTCCCAGCAACTAATGCAGTCAGCTAGAAAAATAGAATAAAATGCACAGTAAGGTCAACCCAGGAAGGCTACCCCAACTTCCTGAGTCATCCAAGTTATGAATGAAGGCAGAAATAGTCCTATGTAACCCACAGCACTGGCGTTATCTGACTGAGCTGATAATCCTGCAGGGCTCACTGAACAGCCTAACCCGGGGGGAAGACTCCCCCACAGGAAGCACAGGGAGTGATGAAATACCTCCCATTTCTTCACCTCTTAACTTCAAATGCCTTTAAACACGTGTTTTTTTTCACTCATTCATTGTTCTGTGCAGGTCTCAGCCTATCTGTAAACAGTGTTGTGGTGGGACTGGCCCTTGTGGCTCTTATTAGGATTGCAAGACACCCCCAGCAATAATCATAAGGAAATTTTGAAAGAGACGTGGTTTATTACCTACAAGTCCTAGAAATTACACAGCACACCTGGGGCCACACAGTGAGGTCGGGGGGAGGGAGGGACGGAGAGAGAGAGAGAGAAAGAGAGGATGAGAGAGAGAGAGAGAGAGAGAGAGAGAGAGAGCAAGGAGGGCTGGGCATGAGCATGAGAGCCTAGGGTTCTGCTTTTATTGGAGTCCAGGGTCGGGGAGCCAAGGCGTTTGCAGGATCCTTTTTATTGGTGAATTTAAATATAAGAGTGGGAATTTAATGTGCAGGAAGAGAAAAAACAAGCAGCCCACCGGTCAGTTATCTGGAAACCAACCAAGATCTTTAAAACATAGGAGGGAGGGGCAGGGGTCCTGTCTCTTTAACTAGCCCTATGTTTGGCAATGCATTTATTCAGTATAGCCGTCTTTGTGGAAGATGCCTCTTTGAAGTGGATGCCTCGGCAATCAAAGCTTAAGTCAGCACTTGCAAAAAAAAGAAAACCCAACTGTCAGGGCTTACATTACATTCATTCTTTCGTTAATCCATTTACTCTTTCTTTCAAGAAACACACAATAAGTGTCATTATATACCTGATCGTGGAGGTTTAAAAATTAATAAACTCTAATACTGGAGAATCTTAGTGAGCTGGAAAGATAAACTAATACTTTTAAGGGTGTCTGGTGGCAGCACAGAGAAGCAGCAGAGAGAAGGGAGATATTAGAACAACTTAGGCAAGGAGATGACAGTGGCGTTGAACCTCAAGGGTTGGGCAAATCTGGACGCAAGGGAGAACAGCAGAGGCAAAGGAACGTGGGAGCAAATTCATTACGTTTTCAGGGGTAACAAGGGGTCTACTTTGAATAGAGACGAGGTCTCTCTTATTCGTGAGGTCGAGCTATGTGAACTTGGATTTGTCATCTCTAAACTTAGTACCTCTGAACTCTAATTTCTTTACTTGTCAGGTGATGATAGCAATGAAAGATAATATGATTATAGTAGCCGTAGCTACTATTTATTGAGTACTTACTAGGACAACTGTCGTTCTTCGTATAGATTCCCTCATTCAGTTATCAGACAAGAATGTTATACTTTAGATATTATGATTATCCATATTTTATTTGAGAATTTTTTGATAGTAGGACATTCAGTTGGCTCTGGCCAGTGGATAGTAGACCCTGGGCCAACAGGCTCTGAATAAATATAATACACAGTCTTCCTATGGGGGTAAATAAGAGCACCCAGGGAATGTCAGGTGAGAAAAGAAGGGGGCACAGGACCAAACCCTGAGGAGGTTCATCCTTTTTGACATGTAGAAGAGTTCACAAAGGAGAGCAAGGAAGGAAGAGCAGAAGGTAAACTGCAGAAGGTGAGGACAGATTTTACCCCCTTCCAGGTTTGTAGGAATCGACACTAAACCCATGTGTGCACCAAAATTTCTCTTGCTATTGATGTCTGCTCTCACATACCCCCTTGCAGATCATAATCCCTATATAACTGCCCACAAGTAGAAGCTAAATTTTTACACTTATTTAATTTTTGCTAATGTAAATTTAAATTTAAGTAGCCCCATTTTTCTAGTGGCTGTGATATTGGACAGTGCAGCTTTCGAGTGACCAGTAAAAAAGTAATACAAAGAGCTATAGCTAAAAAGATAATGGAGAAAAAGAAATGGAGTGAGAAAAAAAAAGTTGATTATTTCAAAACAAGGAGGTAAAAAGAAATAAAAGAATAAAGGACAGGGGCTTCCCTCATGGCGCAGTGGTTAAGAATCCACCTGCCAATTCAGGGGACACGGGTTCAAGCCCTGATCTGGGAAGATCCCACACGCTGCAGAGCAACTAAGCCCATGCACCACAGCCACTTAGCCCGTGTGCCACAACTACTGAAGCCCACGCACCTACAGCCCGTGTTCCGCCACAAGAGAAGCCACCACAATGAGAAGCCCACACACTGCAACAAAGAGTAGCCCCTGCTCCCCACAACTAGAGAAAGCCCGCAGCAACAAAGACCCAACACAGCCAAAAATAAATAAATATTTATTTATTTTTTTAAAAAAGAATAAAGGACAGATGGGGCAAATATAAACATATAGCAAATTAGGTAACTTAAATCCATATCAAAAAAACCCCAGAAAAACAAAAAACTCCATATCAGTTATTACTTAAAGTCTATATAAATAGATTAAATGCTCTAATTAAAGATGGATATTGTCAGATGGGACTTACAAAAAGACCCAGTTATTTGCCATTTCAAGAGACATATTTTAAACATAAAGATATAAATAGTTGAAAGTAAAAGATTCAGAAAAACTACATCATGTAAACACTAACCATAAGAAAACTGGTGTGAATGGTGATTGAAACATTAAAAAAAATTTTTTTTTTTAAAGAAAGCTGGTCTGGAACTGTTTATATCAATCAAATGAGATATGAGATCAAAGGATTGTATACGAGACCAAGAGGGGCATTTCATATAGATAAATGGTCCAATTGACCAGAAAGAGATAAAAATCCCATGTATATTTCTTTAAATATGAATTTAAATATATGAAGCAAAATTGACAGAACCAAAAGGTAAAATAGACAATCTACTATGATAGCTGGAGATTTTAATACAGGTCATTTTGTAATTTATAGAGGAAGCCAACAAAAATCAGAAGACATATTGACAGTTGAACAACACTGTTGACCAACTTGACCTAAGTGACGATTATACACCATCATATCCAGCAACCACAGAATACATATTATTTTCAAGTGAACATGAGACATTAACAAAAATAGGCTGTATGCTATATATATAATGCTATATAAAGCTGTATAAATCATTTTCAATAAATTTCAAAGGTCTAACATCATACAAATATGTTCTCTGATCACAATGAAATTAATTAGAAATTAATAACAAAAAGATAACTAGAAAATGCCAAAATATTTTAAAACTAAGTAATACACTCTAAATAATCCATGAGTCAAGTTGAAAACACAATGGCAATGAGAAAATATTTTGAACTAAAGTACGATAAAAATACAGAATATCAAAACTTGTGAGATATAGCCAACACAGTGATTTAGAGGAAATTTTCTATTTCTAAATGCATGTATTAGAGAAGAAGAAATGTGTGTAATCAGTGATAAAATTTGACCTCAAGAAGCTAAAAAAAGAGGAGCAAATTAAACGCAAGGAAGGCGGAAGGAAGAAAATAATAAAGATAAGAACAGAAATTAATGAAGTAGAAAAATGTCCATCAAGAGGAGAAGGAATAAGTAAATTGTGGTATATTCATGCAATTGGATACTACACCGCATTAAGAAAGAACTGTTGATAACTCTCAGAAATACTGTTTGATTGAAATACATCTAACACAAAGAGTCCATATATTGTTCTATGTATATGACATTCAGGACTAGGCTAAAGTATCATAATAGAAGTGACAGTGGAGGTTATTACATGTGGCAGTATAGACAAGAAAAGAGGCATGAAGGAAGTTTCTGGGTTGATGACACTGTTCTGCAGCTTGTACAGGAAGGAGGTTACAAAGGTCTATGTGTAGGTAAATATCAAACTATACAATTAATACATGTCAGTTTTACTGTCTATAAAGCATGTCTCAATTTTAAATGAGAATTCAAAGCAGCATCTAAGGAACATGTTTTCCATGGGGCAAATAGAGGTGTATATGGATGTGTTAACTTTGAGATACCTGTTGGAGGAACAAGTGCGAATGTTGAACTGGTAGTGGAATGGTAAGGATGAAATCCAAATAAGACTGGGTCACGAAGAAAATAGGAAGTCCAGAAAGACAACAAATGCAGACCACATTTTGAGAAGTATTGCTGTATAGGAGAGTAGAGATATGGGGAAAGATGAAAATGAGAGTAGGAGAGGGAGAATTTTATGAAGGAAGAGATAGCATTTATTTCATGTAGGTAAGATGAGATGGATCTAAGTGGAGGGTGAGAGTTTAGATAAGAGGGGGGACGATTTTCCACTGTAACAGGAGAGCAGTTACAGTAAGCAACTCCACGTGCCAGTAGGTTGATATATTTATCATTGGAAACATGATGTAATTTCTCATCTGAATATGTCTTCCTCAGTAAAGCATAAGACGAATTCAGCTGAGAGAGAGAAGAATGTGTGAGATTTGAGGATAGAGGAGAAAATGTAAAATAATCATGTGAGAATATAAAAGTAAATTTATTAGAAGAATATCAGCCTTTTAGAGCCTTTTGAGATTAGTGCTCATAAATTTTAGTGATGCACAGTTTTGTAGTTTTTTCCAACAACGTTTAACTGCCCTAGATCACATGTTGTTTTAGGTATAAATTGGGCATTCTCACATAGAATAATTTTGCCTTAATGGATTACTCAGTTACATGGTAAGCCAATTTTACTGTCTACCTTTATATTAAATGGACTAACTTAACTAGTTGTCATCCCCACTCCATTTTTTTTCAATTGCTGTTTCTGTTTTTAATGAAGAAATATTAAACTCAGGTATCCTAAAACTGTGAGTGCCTCTGTTACATCAATGGAAGCTTTACATTGATTTTAACTTTTGAGTAAAAACAAAGACTAAAAAGGAATTTTAAAGGATAGCTATATTCATAAGTGCTTCTTAATTTTATATATAGTTACCTGGTTTATGTTAAACGTTGATATTTTCAAATCTTCAATCTGTTGGAAGAGTGTGAGTGTCCGTAAACTGAATTCAAGCCATGATTAAAATGAAGTATAAAATGAAAACAAAATCATCTCAAAGAAAACCCTAAGGTGTTTGTGAAATAAAGCTAATTTTTCAGCCTTAATTTCATACAGGTGCTATGAAGAAAAAATGAATTTTACTGATAATTTAATTTAAATGACTCTTACTTCAAATAAACAACCCTATACCAAAAATATATATGAGATTCCATTCTCCAGAAGCAGGAGGAAATTCTCAAAAAGCAGTATAAAATGAAACAAAGCCACTTGAGAAAAACAACATAAGATGTTCATGAAATAAGGCAGATTTTTCAGCCTTAATTTCATATGGATGCTTTGAACAAAAAAAAATGAATTTTAGTTATGATTTAACTTAAATGACTGTTACCTCAAACCATCCTAAACCACAGGGAAAATATGTGATTCATTTCTCAAAAAGCAGGAGAAAATGGGGAAAGGGAAAGCACTCACATTTAGCAAGTGCCTACTTTGTTCCAGGCACTAGTCAAGCGTTTTTAACAGGACTCTCCGAAGGCTATTACTCAAAGTGCATCTCACCAGGTACGAAAACTGGATTTGCTCCTGAATAGTGTTAACATTTAGACTAAAGTATAGTCTGATGTGCATTTTTCTTTATTATGGAAATGTGTAAATCAACTCACTCAATTAACTATTGTGAAAAGACTACAGATATTTTTACCCAAAGAAGCATATAGAGAGATCAAAAATGTCTCACTATTTGAACCATTATTCCCCACATAAAAATTTTAGCTTAATCTGCTTTGTTATAGAAGGGACTTGAGTTGTTTGGGATAATTCATGCATAAGTTCCTCTACATTGCATGGCATATTACATGTTTCACTTTAATATCTCTGCAGCTATTACAATTTTAAATTGGCAACAAAATGGAGAAATGAGGATTCTATGTGACTTCGTTGCTCTGGATAAAACACTTTGCTCCTTTTACAAGAAATCATAGTGGTAAACATGTCTTTCATAAAGCAGCAGTGTGTATTTATTGTGAGAAATACTTTGCTTCAAAATCGTTTAAATGAAGCCAAGAGGAGTTTAGATATAAACTTCATGCTGAGTTCAAAGATTTATAAAACCAGTCAGGAATTTTTAGTCATGGTGTTTTTCTCAGCTGAAGCTTGATTTTATGCTTATGGATAAAATGGATGAATCAATGGATTTGTGCTATAGAAAACCTCTGTATTTGACATAAAGGTTCACTCCATCAATTTCACTAAGACAAATTAGAGTCAATATGTAAACCCACCTGTTCTTCATAACAGTTCTAAATTTTGAAAATGACCAACATCTCTTTCAATCAATTTAACAAACCTATTAATGACAAGATAACATGATTCATGGATTCAGCAAGGTGAAATGGTTTAACATTGAAATGCTCAGAATATATTTCAGGTACCATATTATGATCAGTGGCCTTTGACCACCATATTTTCTAAACTAAAAATCATCCCCCCTCTAGCTTGTGGGAATGCCTTTGGTAAGCGTAAATGCTAACAATCCCCAATTTTTGGAAATAGTTAAAGAAAATATCCCCTGGCCCATTGTAGTTATTAATTGTAGGAGTTAAATTTAAAAACATTCAGGTCAATTGCTTCCTTTGCAAATATTTTCTCCCATTCTGAGGGTTGTCTTTTCATCTTGTTTATGGTTTCCTTTGCTGTGCAAAAGCTTTTAAGTTTCATTAGGTCCCAATTGTTTATTTCTGTTTTTATTCTCGTTACTCTAGGAGGTGGGTCAAAAAAGATCTTGCTGCGATTTATGTGAAAGTGTTCTGCCTATGTTTTCCTCTAAGAGTTTGATAGTGTCTGGCCTTACATTTAGGTCTTTAATCCATTTTGAGTTTATTTTTGTGTATGGTGTTAGGGAGTTGTTCTAATTGCATTCTTTTACGTGTAGCTGTCCAGTTTTCCCAGCACCACTTATTGAAGAGGCTGTCTTTGCTCCATTGTATATTCTGGCCTCTTCTGTCATAGATTAGGTCACCATAGGTGCAAAGGATTAATCTCCAAAATATACAAACAGCTCAAGCTCAATATCAAAAAAACAAACAACCCAATCAAACAATGGGCAGAAGACCTAAATAGACATTTCTCCAAAGAAGACATACAGATGGCCAACAAACACATGAAAAGATGCTCAACATCACTAATCATTAGAGAAATGCAAATCAAAACTACAATGAGGTATCACCTCACACCAGTCAGAATGACCATCATCAAAATATCTACAAACAGTGAATGCTGGAGAGGGTGTGGAGAAAAAGGAACCCCTGTTCATTGTCGGTGGGAATGTAAATTGATACAGCCTCTATGGAGAACAGTATGGAGATTCCTTAAAAAACTAAAAACAGAACTACTATATGACCAAGCAATCCCACTACTGGGCATATACCCAGAGAAAACCATAATTCAGAAAGACACATGCACCCGAATCTTCATTGCAGCACTATTTACAATGGCCAGGTCATGGAAGCAACCTAAATGCCCGTTGACAGACAAATGGATAAGGAAGATATGGTACATATATACAATGGAATATTACTCAGCCATAAAAAGGAATGAAATTGGGTCATTTGTAGAGACATGGATGGACCTAGAGACTGTCATACAGAGTGGAGTAAGTCAGAAAGAGAAAAACAAATATATATTATCGCATATATGTGGAATCTGAAAAAATTGGTATAGATGGTCTTATTTATAAAGCAGAAATAGAGACACAGACGTAGGGAACAAACGTATGGATACCAAGGGGGAAAGGGGACTGGTGGGATGAATTGGGAGATTGGGATTGACATATATACACTATTGACACTATGTATAAAATAGATAACTAATGAGAACGTACTGTATAGCACAGGGAAGTCTACTCAGTGCTCTGTGGTGACCTAAATGGGGAGGAAGTCAAAAAAGAGGGTGTATATGTATATGTATAGCTGATTCACTCTGCTGTACAGTAGAAACTAACACAACATTGTAAAGCAACTATACTACAATAAAAATTAATTTTGACAAATTAAAAATTAAATAAAATAGAAAAAAAATAAACATTCAGGTCGGCCAGAATGCATGGCAGTGGGCATTTCTAGCAGTGGTTATGAACAACTTTAATGATTGATGCAACATCTTCCACATGCATTTTATAAAGTATACATAGATACTGACATTATTAATATTTATATAATGCTGTCCAGTTTACAGAGCATTTTTTCATAATTTATTTGCCCCTCACAACAACTCCATGGTAGAGTTATCATCCCAGTTTTTCAGGTTAATAACCTAATTAGGAAGATGTAAAATTGGGACTTAAACACAAATCCTCCCTTTTCTGACTCCCCAAGCCAAACTTTTTTCCACTGAATCATTCTGAATCTCTATTGATATGGTATGCTCCGTCTGTACTCATATAAAAATATACCTGCATACAACTTGGATTCCCAGATCATTGGGAAACCTTCAACAGTGAAAACAGAAAACCAACCATAAGGTATTATAGCGTTGTGTGATATGGAGAACACACCATAATGTGGTAAGGGGCAAATTGCAGTTGAAGACGTTCTTTGTAGAGAATGAACATGTGAGTTTTATAACTACCTAGAGATACTAGCATATAAAGACTTTTTTATTTCTACCTTACAGAAGCAGTGACAGAAAATAACCTGTCAGAGAACTGCTTAAAATAAGAGATTTTAACCAGATGAACAGCATCAAACATGCTGCAGTAATAATCAGATCTTTAAATTTAAAGATCTGATTATTGTTTCTGTTTCTTTATTTAACAAATATGTATTGAGTGCCTACTCTTTGGCAAGTATTGTACTTGATGCAGGGGTAGAGTGGTAAATAAAAAGGACATGGTCTCACCTTTGTGAGTTACAGTCTAGTGAGGGTGATAAATATTATTTTAAAAATAAAAATCGGGCTTCCCTGGTGGCGCAGTGGTTGAGAGTCCGCCTGCCGATGCAGGGGACGCAGGTTCGTGCCCCGGTCCGGGAAGATCCCACATGCTGCGGAGCGGCTGGGCCAGTGAGCCATGGCTGCTGAGCCTGCGCGTCCGGAGCCTGTGCTCTGCAATGGAAGAGGCCACAATAGTGAGAGGCCCGCGTATCGCAAAAATAATAATAATAATAAAAATCAATCATATAATTACCATATGGACAAGGTATAAAGGAAAAGGGCTGTCTTCTATGTGAGAGGATCGAAGAGGTACCTAATATAAATTGAAGGATCAGGGAAGGCCCTTTTGAAGAAGTGATATTTAAGCTGAAATTTAAAGAATGAGTTATCAACCACTTTTCTCCTCTATTATCTTTTAATGTTACATCTTTTATCTTGTTAATGCTTATGCAATATTAATAATAAATTGGAATGGAGTTTAAAATACTGAAAAGAAGCTGCTAGATATTAGGGACATATTATATATGGTAATTAATGGTAATAATAGAATTGGAAGGTAAATTACCATGACTGCTTTATCAGTCTACTATTGCTACATTCAATTTGTATAAAAACAACCCCAAATTCTCAATAATATATAACAGCAAGGATTTATTTTCACAGATGAGGGTTGGCATGTCTCTCATCCTTGGACCAGTGGGAGCTTTTTCTTCTCATGGCAATGATAAAGGTACAAGAGGGAAATAAGAAACATGGGAGACCTCTTAAGTCCTGGCAGAGTTGGTACACTCTAACTTCTGCCCCATTCCGTTGCCCAAAGCAAGTCATGTGGCCAAACTCAAAGCCAAAGGGCAGGGAAGTATATCCCACCCTTTAAGAGGCCATGGCAAGGATGTGGATGCAGAGAGAGGTGAAATATTGGAGCCAATAATTTATTCTACCTCTGTTGCTATGGATTATACTAATAGATATATCCCTGGCAGAGGTATATGTCAACAATGTATCAAATTTAAATAATTGACTTCAATAAACTAAGATCATACTCTAAATATATGCCCAAATTACGTTAAAAAGACCTCTGACTGGTTATAATGAATCAAGTCCAAATGATAGATTCCAAATTGTGGTCAACAGACCAGCTATTTTGCATTTGATGTAACAAAACTCCTAAACATGCTATTGTTATTCTACATGCAAAAAGTACTTACTGAGCACAGTAAGAAATAGCAAGCAATATGAGAGATGAATAGAAAACATACAAGTTTGAGACAATTATCCTTATCTTACATCGGAAGCCTGGACAAAGTTAGCACACACGAAAGATGTATCCAGTCCCCACTAGGCCATGTGATAGATGCCATGTGACAGGCTTGTGATGGATGCCAGAAATGTGGAAGTCCTGATCTGTCTGCAAAGAAGTTATGAATGGGCTATGCTAAGTAGTGATTTGACTGTCTGAATCATAGTACTACTGGAGTTCAGAGGAGGGAGAAGTTGCTCTGGAATGTGGGGTGGGCCTTATGGCACAGATAGGATCTACGCAGGCCGAGATGAAAGTGGAGGGAAATCCTAGGAGAGAGAATGGTATTAGAAAATGCTTTCAATTAGGCATGCACATAGCATGTTTGAGAGACACCGAGACTGCATAATGTAGAGCGTTTCTTGGGAATAACAATAATAATGATAGTAAAATAGCTAACCACATATAGTGCGTACTATGAGCCAGGCACTCTTCTAATGTTTTATATATACCTCAATGTCAATTAGAAGATAGTGCTTAATTAAAAGATTTTGTGAATTTATTTTACTGAAGTATAGTTGTTTTACGTTGTATTAATTTCTGCTATACAGCAAGTGATTCAGTTTTATATATATATATATATTTATATATACATATATATATATAACTTAGAGTTACTGATTTAATGGCATCCCATTTCATTAAAGAGCAGAGAGGGACTTCCCTGGTGGCACAGTGGTTGAGAATCCACCTGCCAATGTGGAGAACACGGGTTCGATCCCTGGTCCGGGAAGATCCCACATGCTGCAGAGCAACTAAGCCCATGCGCCACAACTACTGAGCCTGCGTGCCACAACTACTGAAGCCCACGTGCCTAGAGCCCGTGCTCCGCAACAAGAGAAGCCACCACAATGAGAAGCCTGTGCACCATGACAAAGAGTAGCCCCCACTCGCCGCAACTAGAGAAAGCCCGCGCATAGCAAGGAAGACCCAATTCAGCCGGGGGGAAAAAAAAGAAAAGCAGAGAAACTCATTGAAAGTATGAAAGAGTCATAAATTATAAATTATAATTAAAGGAGAACTCCAAGCAAGAATTGCCTTTTGCCCCTTTATCTCTGCTCTGCCCACTGAATTTATAGCTACACATTACAAAAATGTATGTATCTGGGAAGAAATAAAAGATCAATTTCATAATCCTAAGTTTAAAGTAGGGACCAGATTGATTTATTCAGGGTATTAGATCTAGTATTTTTTAGACTGTGTGGAGACAAGAAAGAGATGCAAAAAATATAAATAGCACGGGCAAGAAGGGTGCCCTGTGTCTACTGACTAATCCTGGTAAGCCAGATTATCATGGCCATAATGTTATCTGGTGACCTGAGCCGCCTCTCACGGGGTCATATGAAGTCATATATATATTTATATATGAATGGTAATGGCAATGAAGTTATTGACTGAAAACCATGAGATTTCAGAACTAGAAGTGGCCATAGAAACCACAAGGTCTAGTAGTGTCCGCCCCCCATCTGACAGAAGATAAATTGAAATAAGAAAGGTCAAATTCAAAGTCACATTGAAACAGCAGAAACCGGCACCAGAATAGTGATAAACAAGTGTCTGATTCCAAGTCCATTTCAATCTTCAGAAAACATCTTCTAAAAAAACTTAAAAAGTAGAAATGTTCTAGACAGAATTGGAATCAGAAGATTTACATACTAGTTGTGTGACTTTGGTCAAATTACTTGATTGTGCTCAACCTCATTATCCATAACTATAAAATGACAATAATAAAAAGTACTTCATAGCACTCTTTTTAGGATCCAATGAGATAATAAATGTAAAATTGTCTCTAAACTACTTAAGGCAAGGTCATCAACTGGTAGTCTCAAGGTGTTTATTTAGCCTGGAGAGTTTTGTAAATTTTTTAGAATAGCTTAAAATGATAAAAATCTGGATATTTCACATAAAAGTTTAGGGTTTTGGTTTCTCTGTAGAAATAAGAAAGTATAGCAGTACAGAATTTGCATTTCCCTGTAGCCACAATTGGAGAGACATGCATAACAGTCACCACTACACATGCTCATACACTATGTCAGTCATCACTGTACATACCTGGCTCTTGTTGGCATTGGGATACCTGCCCTTGACTTAAGGCTTGATTCAAATACCAGGTTTTGTTATGATTCAGACATAATGATCTGTATGTTTAATAGAAACGGATAAACACTTTCTATGGAACTAAACAGAATAAAATAAGCGTGAAATAGATATAAAAACATGTGGCTTGGAGTACAGAAGTTGTTATGGAAAAAAACTATTCTTGCAAAATAATTCCTGAACTTAATGGGCAACTATACATTTCTTTTATGTCTATTATAAATTAATCTATTTGGAAGGAGAATGAGACACTGCCATAAACCTCTTTTCTCCTTGCAAGTTTGTAAATTAAATGCTACTTCTAGAATAGTGGGAAGCATTTGCTCAGAAACACCCAGAGAAACTGGGTGCTAGAGTGTCTTAAGCTGCATGGCTCCATCTCCTGGTTTCAAATTTGCCTTTTAATTTAAAAATATTTTTATGAGGAAAAATCTGTCAGTATTTTACTTTTGGTTTTTCCTTGCTTTTAGGCTTGGAAAATCTTTTATATTTTTATATTTAGGGATTCTTAATCTTACTTTGAACTCTTTAAGCCCACAGGAGTTCATTTTAATAAAGGAGGAGAGAAAATTCTTTTTTGTTGTTGTTCAAATAATACATTTCTTATTTTGTTCATTAAAAGATTTTGCTGTTCACATTAGTTCAATATACCACCTTTATCTTGGTATAAATTCCTATGTATATGAGTTGATTTCTTGCCTTTCTATTCTATGTCTATAACTTATTCATTTGTCACTACTATGATGCATTAATTACTGATGTTTTGTACGTTTTAATATTCGGTAGTGAAAGTTCCCACACAAAATTTTCTTTCTTAAAATTTCTTGGACATTCTCATCTACTTCTCTTTCCAGATGATTTTTTTTTTTTTTTTTTTTTTGCGGTACGCGGGCCTCTCACTGTTGTGGCCTCTCCTGTTGCGGAGCACAGGCTCTGGACGCGCAAGCTCAGCAGCCATGGCTCACGGGCCCAGCCACTCCGTGGCATGTGGGATATTCCTGGACCAGGGCTCGAACCCGTGTCCCCTGAATTGGCAGGCAGATTCTTAACCACTGTGCCACCAGGGAAGTCCCTTGGATACTTACTCCTAAAGATGACCGTTAACATTAGCTTTTATTCCATTTTAAAATCCTATCAAGTTTTTATTGTGGTTGCATTGACTATAACTTTGAGAAGACTTGACATTTACAGTAGTTACTCTTCTCATCCAGAAATATAAATTCATTATGTCTCCACATTCAGGTATACACTTATATCCTTTAATAAATTTTTTATAGATTACAGGAAGAAAGATGCAGAAGAAAGAACTTTTTAATAGTACTTTCACTTCTGCTGTCATTATTCATTAACTTAGATTACTCAAATTTAACTCAGAGTTAGATTGCAGTATAATTTCCACTGAGACATGAATTGCTGAGAAACTCATCCTTTGAAAGAGCATTTTCTGAGAGTAGAATTGGGAGAGTAACATTGTCTCTCAGGCAGAGTCCTTCTTTAGGGCCCCTAAACCAGATCCTACTTTTGGGTGACAGGGATCACCTAGGTTCTCTTCCTTTTCATGCTTTGCTATTGCCATTATTTCCCAGGTTTCCTTTGAACTGCTTCCAATTTTTTTTAAGGAGAAAACTTTAAATTTTGTCTATTCCAAATTCATTATTCTGGGCTATTGACTTAACATTTGAAAAAGTATGACTCATCTTAATTAACACTCATTAAATCCATCCCTCAGCTAATAACATTTTAGTTTAGCTGAACACAAGAGTTTCACTAACAATTAGAGAGGGAGATATGGGTAGTTCAGGTGTCCAGCAGAGAGTAGAGTGCTCTGGTATCCAGTTTGATGTATTTTTTTCACATGGTTCTGTGTGGTTTTACTCTGTCACTTTTTTTAGTCACTTTTGAGTGAGAAGCAAAATGTCAGTTTCTGTGCATGAGAGTCAGATATTCAGTGCTTGCATGTTATAAATATCAATAATGACAGGGCTTCCCTAAGCCTGTGCGCCAACTAAGCCCATGCGCCACAACTACTGAGCCTGCACTCTAAAGCCCACTTGCCACAACTACTGAGCCCATGCACCGCAACTACTGAAGACTGCGTGCCTAGAGCCCATGGTCCACAAGAGAAGCCGCTGCAATGAGAAGCCTGCCCACCACAACGAAGAGTAGCCCCTGCTCCCCACAGCTAGAGAAAGCCCACACCCAGCAACAAAGACCCAAGGCAGCCAAAAAAAAAAAAAAAAGTAAATATCCAAGAATTTCTTAGAAAATTCTGAAAAGTGAAAAATAATGAAGAGGAATTGGCCCTATTAGATGTTAAAACATACCACAAAGCTAGAAATATGTCTATGCATAGACATTAGATGAATGGAGAAAAAAAGTGTACCAAAACACACATATGGGGGACTTCCCTGGTGGCACAGTGGTTAAGAATCCGCCTGCCAATGCAAGGGACATGGGTTCGAGCCCTGGTCTGGGAAGATCCCACATGCCGCGGAGCAGCTAAGCCCATGCATCACAACTACTGAGCCTACGCTCTAGAGCCTGCGAGCCGCAACTACTGAGCCCACGAGCCGCAACTACTGAGCCCATGAGCCACAACTACTGAGCCTGTGCTCTAGAACCCACGAGCCACAACTACTGAAGCCTGCACACCTAGAGCCTGTGCTCTGCAACAAGAGAAGCCACCACAATGAGAAGCCCGCACACTGCAATGAAGAGTAGCCCCCACTCGCCACAACTAGAGAAGAGCCCGTGCACAGCAACGAAGACCCAAAGCAGCCAAAAAATTAAATAAATAAATAAAATTACAAAAACAAAAACAAAAACATGTGTATGGAGATCAGGTACATGACAAAGTTGGCATATAGTAGTGAACTATTTAGCAAATATCATTAAGATACTTACCTATAGATCTGAAAATAAAATGTAAAAATAGATCATTAACATATCATACACAAAGATAAATTCTAAATAGTGTGTACATAAAACTAAAAAAATACTGGAAGAAAACAGAAAAATATTTTGAAAATTTTGCATTGGAAAAAGATCCTATTAAGCAATTCACAAATCCCTGAAACAATAAAGGGAGTAAACTAAAGCTCTGGTTATTTAAAAAAATTTTTTGAAAATTTATATCAAAATACTTAATAAATAAAGTTAAAGATAAACAAAAACCAGAATATATCTGTAACATTTCTAAGAAAAGGTAATTATGCATAAAATATAAAGTACTTCTAAAAGTAAAAGGAAAGCCAACAACCCATCAGGAAAAACTAATAAATAATCAAGATTCTAAAACATATTTGCATGTTGATGGGAATGATCCATGATAGAGAAAATTGATAATGCAAGAGAGAGAGAGACCCGAGGTTTAATATTCTTAAAAAGGGTACAGTTAAATCCTAAGTGTTCTCGTTACTAGGAAAAAGTTTTCCCTTTTTTCTTTTTTTTGCTTTCTTTTCTTTTTATTGTATCTATTTGAGATTATGGATGTTAGCTGAATCTATTGGGGTAATCACTTCACAGTGTATGCCAATCAAATCATCATGCTGTATGCCGCAAACTTATACAGTGATGTATGTACTTATGTCTCAATAAAACTGGAAAAAAAGTTTTTATGCATACACACCAAAAAGGATACAGGTGATGGGTTCTACAAAATGTAAGGACTAGTTCTTTGTTAGTTGTAATGGGTAGAAAGAGGGAGAAGATGAGCTCAGTTGCAGGTTAAGTTTGTAGAGTTGGTGGTTGCAAGATGAAGGAGTTGGCATCTTATGGCCTTAGGTTTTGTAATGATGTGGAATAAAGGCAAAGTTATTAGCTGAGGTTAGGAGGAAGGGTGGAGGGACTTCCCTGGACAAAGTGGTAACTGTAGGAAATCAGGGGGATTAGAATCATTTACAATGGATTCAGATAATAAGAGTATCAACTCTCATAGGTTGTTGTATTAGATTTGATTATACCCCAGAAGCATTATGCTCACTGTATCAACATCAGCAAGTGACAATAAATGTTAACTGTTCTGGTAAGGATGTTCAAACTCCTTATTCCTTCTGTTTAGACCAGGAACCTGACAGTGAACTCAACAAATATTATTAAGATATCCTCAGCAAACAATTTGCTGAATCATTTCCAGCTATTATATTCATGAATATATGCCACTAGTCAGAACATGATTCATTACTATGGTAGTGGAGACTATTAAGTTAGTAGATTACACTTTGATTTCAAAGGAAATGGAATTCAGAATATCAAGAAAATGGTTACAGAACAGAGTTGTCGAGAGATCATTTTTTACTCAAAGTCGTTTAGATTTTATGCCCGTTGATTAGCAAATCCCCATTTCTACCTCCCCCCTGCCCCTGGAACCACCATTCCACTCCTTGATTTTATGAATTTGACTCTTTTAGATACCTCATAAAAGTTGAATCATGCAGTATTTGTCTTTCTATGACTGGCTTGTTTCACTTAGCGTAATGTCCTCAAGGTTCATCATTGTTGTCACATATTGCAGAATTTCCTTCTTTTCTGAGGCTGAGTAGCATTTTATTATGTGTATATACCACATTTTCTTTAGCCATTTATCTGTCAATGGACATTTATGTTTTTTTCCACATCTTGGTTATAGTGAATAGTGCCGCAGTGAATATGGGAGTGCTAATATCTCTTCAAGATCCTGATTTCAATTCTTTTGAATAAATACCCAGAAGTGGGATTGCTGGAACATATGGTAGTTCTATTTTTAATTTTTTGAGGAACCTCCGTACTGTTTTCCATAATGGCTGCACATTATGTATTCCCACCACGGTGTACAAGTGTTCCCTTTTCTCCATGTCCTTACTAACACTTGTTGTCTTTTCTTTT
The DNA here is from genome assembly GCF_003676395.1 of Aethalodelphis obliquidens. Taxonomy (NCBI): domain Eukaryota; kingdom Metazoa; phylum Chordata; class Mammalia; order Artiodactyla; family Delphinidae; genus Aethalodelphis; species Aethalodelphis obliquidens. Next base: position 12,480,293 of record NW_020837952.1, read on the forward strand.
TTTTGATAATAGCTATCCTGACAAGTGCAAGGTGATACCTCATTGTGTTTTAATTTGAATTTCTCTGATAATTAGTGACAGTGAGCATTTTTTCATATACCTATTGACCATTTATATGTCTTCTTTGAAGAAATGTCTATTTAAATCCTTAGCCAATTTTGTAATTAGGTTACGAGTTTGGGTTTTGTTTTGTTGTTGTCGTTGTTGAGTTGGAGGAGTTCCTTATATATTTTGGAGGTTAATTGCTTATCAAATACATGGTTTGCAAATATTTTCTCCCATTCCATCAGTTGGCCTTTTCACTCTGTTGATTGTTTCCTTTGTTGTGCAAAATCTTTTTAGTTTGATGTAGTCTCACTTGTTAATTTTTGCTTTTGTTGTCTATGCTTTTGATATCATATCTATGTAGTCACTGCCAAAAACAATGTCATAAAGTTTTTCCCTATGTTTTCTTCCAGGACTTTGCAGGCCTTATGTTTAAGTCGTTAATCCATTTTGAGTTGATTTTTGTGTCTGGTGTATTTCTTTTAAAGTATGGTGTATGAAAAGTATAACATTATTTGCAAGTGGATATCCACACTTTTAATCAAAGCAGTTTCACATGGCCTAATAAAAATAGGGGTCTGAGAAAATTATTAGAAAAGATAACACCCAAAAAAATGTGTGATTAAACATTTATCAATTCACAGACTTCTCTCCAAAGCACTGTAGAAAGCAATAGCTTTGTCTTCATTTCTAATGAGCCAGACCAGGTCAGAGAATTCTTTGACCTTGAGAATACATTCATTGACCCCAGTGATCAGAAGAGTCTATTCCCCCACTAAAATTTAAACAACCTCACTTAAGACTATTCCATGAACAACACAAAACCAAACGTGAGATCTGAAACTACCACGTTTGGTTATAAAGTAGGCATGTAGACAGCCCCAAATATACTTGTGTTTTTTTAAGATTTTCATTGAAATAAAATATAAAATTTTAAAATTCTTGTAAGAATGTAACTGTGGATCACAGTGGTCTGGGATTCTAGTTTAAGAAATACAATACTAGGTCATGCCAGGAAAGGGCTAATCTTAAAATATTTTATTGCATCCATTAGTGACACTCTTGCAGCCTGGCCAAAGCCAAAGTGTGAAGAATGCTTGAAATAGACTTTGTGGGAATGGCTGTGCACAGTACTGGAATGCTGATGTTCTGTCCTAAATGCTGATGTACCATGGAGATATGAAATCATCCACTACACCGTTTGTTAATCTTTAACATTTGTATAAAACATTTCACAAAGTTATTAATAACTCTATTTGGCTCTAGAACAAAACGAATATGAAAACTATTGGCACATGTAAGTTTGCAGGTCACTAAAAAAAAAGTGCCGGGCTTCCCTGGTGGCACAGTGGTTAAGAATCCTCCTGCCAATAAAGACGCAGACGTAGAGAATGGACATGAGCACACAGGGAGGGGGAAGGGTAAGCTGGGACGAAGTGAGAGAGTGGCATGGACATATATAAACTACCAAATGTAAAATAGATAGCTAGTGGGAAGCAGCCACATAGCACAGGGAGATCAGCTCGGTGCTTTGTGTCCACCTAGAGGGGTGGGATAAGGAGGGTGGGAGGGAGACGCAAGAGGGAGGAGATATGGAGATATATGTATATGTATAGCTGATTCACTTCGTTATAAAGCAGAAACTAACACACCGTTGTGAAGCAATTATACCCCAAGAAAGATGTTTAAAAAAAAAAAGAATCCTCCTGCCAATTCAGGGGACATGGGTTTGAGCCCTGGTCTGGGAAGATCCCACATGCTGTGAAGCAACTAAGCCCATGCGCCACAACTACAGAGCCTGCGCTCTAGAGCCTGCAAGCCACAACTACTGAGCCCGTGTGCCACAACTACTGAAGCCTGTGAGCCTAGAGCCCATGCTCTGCAATAAGAGAAGCCACCACAATGAGAAACCCACGCACCGCAAGAAAGAGTAAACCCCGCTCGCCGCAACTAGAGAAAGCCTGCATGCAGCAACAAAGACCCAACACAGCCAAAAATAAATTAATTAAATAAATAAATTTATTTTAAAAAAATTAAAAAATTTAAAAAGTGCCTAATGGAGCAGAACTTTTAAAGCAAATTTCCTAAGAGTAGCATAATGCAGAATGGAGCTGAAATCCAAGTAGATTTCTTCATTTGTAAATAAGTTTAGTGAAATTGGGTATTACTCATCCCCAAATCTTGAACTGCATTGTCTTCTTGTTAAATTGAATTTTTATAGGTTAGAAGAAGACCCAATGAAATGATACATTAAAACTGGGTATCCATTTACTAATGAATGACAAATATATGTGGTGAGATTAAGACAATTAACTTGTCCTTCAGAGCATTTTATAAATAGTATCCACTAAGTCAAATATCTATTAAAAGCACATGTATATTAGTACGTGTTGAAGTATTAAGCTGCACATTGTTGGATTTGACTATGGGAGTTCCACTCAAGAGATTGAAAGAGGAATCACTGGAATTTTGTCAAGACATCTGAAAATAGAACCCTTCCCAATCTTATTCTTTTCCTCTAGCTAATGGATCAGTAAAGGTCAGAAAGAAATGGAAAATTATGAAATCCTCACTTTGAATGAAATCAGTTACACTAAAGAGTGTAAATCTCTCTTTTCGCTTTGATTTTGGGGAAAAGACAGAAATGAACTGACTTTGAAGATATGGAAAAACAGATACCTAAATGCCTACCCATGGGGACGTCCCTGGTGACACAGTGGTTAAGAATCCGCCAGCCAGTGCAGGGGACACGGGTTTGAGCCCTGGTCTGGGAAGATCCCACATGCCGCAGAGCAACTAAGCCCGTGTACCACAACTACTGAGCCTGCGCTCTAGAGCCTGCGAGCCACAACTACTGAGCCTGTGTGCCACAACTACTGAAGCCCATGCACCTAGAGCCCATGCTCTGCAACAAAGAGTAGCCCCCTCTCACTGCAACTAGAGAAAGCGCGCACGCAGCAACTAAGACCCAACTCAGCCGAAAATAAATAAATAAATTTATTTATCTTAATAAATAAATAAATGCCTACCCAGGATTATTTGCTTCCCATCCTGATTTCTGATCTAAAGTGCACCAGAAAGAGGATTACTGTACTTTACTGGAAGACTGGAAGACTCTCAGTGCTCCCTTTCCCTCTGTCACTTACTGATTGTGAGCGCATAAGCCATCAGTTTAATTAATCGGGGCCTCATTTCCTCCAGAAACAAAATGGCAATAGTGACATCTGTATAGAGGCATAGAACTGGATCAAATGAGATTTTAAGAACCCTCTCAAGGTATATGATTTTCAGTTCATAGACTTATCTCATAAAGTTGGAGTTACTCAAACCTATATAAACACCCTTAAAACCATTCCACATCCAAATTACATTGTAATGTGTAATATAGTTTGTTTCAAATTATTTGGAGATTAGTCCATAGAAGTTCATATAAAATGCTCACTATGAAAAAAGACTAATCCAGATGTATTAACCTCAGGCTCTATAAATAATAGTAACATCTGGACAATTTCAGAGTGATAGTATGAACGTAAGTTAGAGACAGTACAGATATAGTGTTATTGGTTTTTATTTGCTCAGTGTTACTTCAGAAGAAGTCTATGGGGTTTAGGTTTTTTTGTTTGTTTTTTCTTTTTTTCATGCATATATAATAACCCAAAGTCAATATAGGATAAATCGACTTTGAACATACACTACAATTTTTAACGTGTATTTGGACAGCACATAAATGAATTAATTGCCAAATAACTTGTACTTCAAACTAATATTATCAATTTTGTTCTTAACGGCAGAAAAGAAATGTTAATATCACCATTATTTTTAGAAGGTGTCTTTAATTAAAATTCAAACAAATAAAGGGGAGACAATGGAACGGCAAAAAGTAATAAACTTAGAAGAAGGCAAGAAAGGAGACAAAAGGAAACTAGAAAAGAGTGGTACATAAGCACAAAAATACATGATTTTAAGCCAAAACACATCAATAATTACCAAAGGTTGTCATTAAAAGTTACTTCTTTCCGTCCACCCCACTTATCAATGAGCCTTTGCTTCTGATTTATTTATTTATTTATTTATTTACTCTTCTTCTGTTTTCTGGCCTTTTTATTCTAGAGATATTTGACAATGCTTCCTTTTCCAAATAATGACCCTTTATTGGATTTCACATCTCATATCAATTTTATCAGCAATATTTTGATGAGCTTCTTGTAACTGTTCTCCATCCTTTTTCTTAATCTCTTGAATTCTATTTTCCTCAAATTTAAAATCTAATCTACTCACTTGAAGAATATAGAATTGCAGCTTTTCTACAAATTGTTTTTGCTGAGACAAAATATTTGGAGTGTTCATTGTATGTCAGCAATAGAATGCTTAGAACTGGATTTCTGTTTTAAACTTAAAAGCAATCTTCATTCTAATCTTATCTCTTCCATCTGTTTTGAGGTTTATTGTCATTTGCATTTTCCTTCATCTTCATGTCCCTTTATAAAATAAAGTTAATAGGATGGCCTCTGATATACTTACTTCTTTTTACTCTTTCGGTTCCTTTATATTCCTCTCTGTTATATCTTTGAAAATAGCTTTCCACAGTATAGACAGTAGAATAATATCAAAGATATCTTTTTATTATCAAAAATAGTTGCAATTGTTTTAATAGCTGCACGTCGTTTTCAAAAATCAACTACTACCAAAAGGTAGATCCAAAAAGAGCAATTCTCCTTTCCACCACATATCACTCCCACTTAGTGCCCCCAGGGGCAACCATTTTCAACTCTTGGGCTGTTTCTTTTTCATTTCCTCTGTATCCCTAAATGTGTGTGTGATGCCACTTCTTGCTTTGTTGGTTTTGTCATTATTCTTTGACGCTTTGATATGATCTCCCCTCATCATCCCAATGGGGTCATAGTTGGTCCTCACATTATCATCAGCTGTATAATGTTGGCATAAGTAGTGTGCTACAACTACTTTTCCTTATTATGGAACTTCAATAGGACAGATATATAAATATAGATATATGTTCTATCTTTGCTAGCCTTTTTATTCTGCATAATATCCATTAAGTGGAGTTATTCTACAACCACCATTCAGTTGCCAATAATTCAAAAAGCTTTCACCTCCAGGCCGCTCTCTTGAGCTCATTAAATAAATATATTTTGAGCATCTGCTTTGTCTCAGGCTCTTGAGGAAATTACAGTGCATGTGTTAACTATCCGACTGATACCTACATCTGGATGTCCTCATATTTAACTTGTTCAAAAGGAAATTCATGAAAGAATCCTATATCAATTAAGATTAGGTTTGGCAGCAGAAAGAAATTTCTAAACAAGATGTAGGTTTATATTTCTTTCACATTAAAGGTATCAGGAAGTAAGTAGTCTAGGACTGTGGCCGGCTCCATAGTCATCAGACACTTGGCCTCCTTCCATTTTTCTTATTCACCATCATCAGTGAGTGGTTTTCATCCTCATGGTTGCTTTTTTGCCCAAGATGGCCCTAGACCTTTAGTCATCACATCCACATTCCAGGCCCATCAGAAATGAAGGAGAAAGGGAAGAAGGGCAAAAGCTGTCTGATCTCTTTTAAGGATCTTTCCCATAAGTTCAATCCAATAGCTTCTGTTTAATATTATTGATCAGAATTTAGTAACGTAGCCACTTCTATTTGCAAGGAAGGCTGGAAGATATAATGTTTATTGAGGCGTCCAAATATTGGTAAAAGGCATGCATTCGCTTAGTCACCCATATTAACAGGTCAATAGTATCTTCAACCTTTATTTCAGCCTCAATATTTGTATCTCACAAGGCACCAAATTAAGTCAATTTTATCATGGAACTAACTTACACAGTCTCTCTCCCCATCTTTATTGCCACTACCTTATTTCAAGTCTTCAGAATGTCTAGCAGGACCATTGCAACGGCCTATTGCCTGATCTTCCCCTTATCAATTGTTCCCAATTCCTGGCCACACTCCAGATTGCCCCTAGTTATTATTTGAAATAATAAAACAATTTTAATGTGTACTACTTCTTATAAGGCCTCAACATAGATGCTCAATAAACACTATTTTTTTTGGTTTATTGATTGAAAAAAAAACTGCGAAAAGAAAAATTTTATGAAACAAAATTAGAAACCAAAAGATGCAGATTTCTTTTCAGCTTCTCTGCTGACTAGATGAGTCTGAAGAAAATTTATATTCTTGAATCCAGTTTGCCAGTATAAAAATAAAAATGCCACTCTAACTGACAAGAGAACTTGCTAATAATTGCAGAGCATATGGAGGCTTTGAATTAAACTTCAAAACATTTATTAAGTCACAGGTTTCAGTTGCACATTTAATTACCATTCTGCAATGAACTGGTCTCCATTTGTTTTGAAAAGTTGTCAAATAACTGGTTGAATTATACAATAATTTGACCAACTATAATGTGATTTCTACATTAAAATTTTAAGTATATTTGAATATGTATTAAGTCAGGGATTTCACAAAACACTTCTGTTTTAGCAGGCTGAGCTGTATTTAAATTCTAGTAATTCAAAGAAGAGAGGGGCAGAAATGTATCTGACAATGAGATTTCATACTTGGTTGGTATTTAGGAAAACACAGAAACCTAGAAATAAAGTCACCACTAAATATGAAATCAAATAATTTTAGAGTAAGAGGCTATAACACTTTGTACACTCAATAGTGAGACATGCAAAGCAGCAAAATGAACAAAACTTGTTTACTGAAAGAGAATAAAACTGAAAAATATTTACAATAAAAATGAAAACACACATGCTTTTAAAAATCGGTGTAATAAGGTTTTATTCTCTCTACCACAAAGAGGTTTATGAGTAGACAAAAGTTTCATATTATCCTCTGCTACTGTGGAAAAGACATCACAGACTCAGAGTCTAAAATAAGTCTTTCTAATTTAGTTTAACAGTTGTACTGCATAAAGAAAATAGAGAAGACACTCACCAACCAGTAGCTAGATAGCTAGCATATCCAATGCCTTAAAAACCTCAAAATTACAGGTTTTCTTTTATGTAGAGGTACAAGCTAAGGCCCCTCAGAAAAGATTGCCTTGTGATTGGTATTCACCGGAGAAGTGGGTCTTATCACACTTATGCCTTGGAGAGGGGGTTCATTTACTAAGGCGGAAATACCATGATACTCAGAAGAGGAAAGGATGGTCATAAGTGAGCAAACATCGAAAATCCGTTTCAAGGGGTACTGTTAACAGTTGAAAATGGCCATTGTGTTTGTCCAGTAAAACATAAGGGACCGGTTGTTGAGACTTACTTTATTTCTCCAACTGGAAGGCTATGTCTTGTCTAGTAACTCTTCTGTTTTGAGGGAATTAGAGGTGGTTTTTCACCCACCCTCTGAGACTACCCAAGTCACACCTATGTGTACATGGGCTCCGCCTGCTTTGCCAGAGCTACTGGTGTTCATCATCACAGCAAAAGAAGCTTGGGAGAGAAGAACACGGGAAGTCAGATCCACAAAATTTTCCGAGTCTATGTCATAAGCCATAAATTTATTTGAAAGAATCTCTGTGTAATTCTCCAATATTACGTCTGTGCCTTCACTGTGTCTGTACAGATGCCAAGAGGAATGCCCTTTCCCTTGAGCTGCCACAAGGAGGTGAGAACCTGAAGGTTCCCTTTTAAGTTTAATTGGCAAAATTTATTCTGATAATGGATAAAACTATTAACAAATTTTTACAATAACTTTCAAGGAGTCTTTGAATAATGTTTGATCCTACTTGCAAACTTAATTAAAAACGGCAGCATTTTAAACTACTTTAATTAATTTCCCTTTGTTAAGTACTCTGCTCAAACAACTAAAACCTCCTAAGTGCTAAATAGTACTAATATATCTAATAAATTAAACTTTTAATAAGTTGAACATACATCACTTATTTTTAATAAATAAGATTTTAAAAGATTTCAGGGGCTTCCCTGGTGGCGCAGTGGTTACGAATCAGCCTGCCAATGCAAGGGATACGGGTTCAATCCCTGGTCCGGGAAGATCCCACATGCCACGGGGCAACTAAGCCCGTGTGCCACAACTACTGAGCCCGCGTGCCACAACTACTGAAGCCTACACGCCTAGAGCCCATGCTCTGCAACAAGAGAAGCCATCGTAATGAGAAGCCCGTGCACCACAACGAAGAGTAGCCCCCACTCGCCACAACTAGAGAAAGCCTGCGCATGGTAACAAAGACCCAAGGCAGCCAAAAGTAAAATAGATAAATAAATAAATTTTTTAAAAGATTAGGACACAAAAACACAGAGAAGACTTATGTAGGGAAACAGGTAGAAGGTAATCATCTACAAGCCAAGGGGAGAAGAAACCAAACCTGCCGACAACCTTGATCTCAGATATACAGTTTCCAGAACTTGGAGGAAATAAATTTCTGTAGTTTAAGCCACCCAATTTATAATACTAGTTTTTTTGTATTTTGTTTTGGTTTGGCTTGGTTTGGTTTGGGTTTTTTTTTTTAATTGAATACAGTTGACTGACAATATTAGTTTCAGGTATAAAACATAGTGATTTTATATTTTTATATTATGCACCATACAAAGTTATTATAATATTATTGACTATATTCCCTGTGCTGTATATTACTCCTCTGACTTATTTATTTTATAACTGATAGTGTGTACCTCTTGATCCCCTTCACCTATTTCGTTCATGCCCCACCACCCTCCCCTCTGGCAGCTGCTGGTTTGTTCTCTGTATCTGTGAGTCTATTTCTGTTTTGTAATATTTGTCCTTTTGGGTTTTTTTAGATGCCACATATAAGTGAAAACATACAGTATTTGTCTTTCTCTGTCTAACTTATTTCACTTAGCGTAATACCATACAGGTTCATCCATGTTGTCGCATATGGCAAGGTTTCATTCTTTTTTATGGCTGAGTAATATTCCATTGTATATATATACCACATCTTCTTTATCTATTCATCTGTTGATGGTCACTTAGGTTGCTTCCATACCTTAGCAATTGTAAATAATGCTGCAAGAAACATTGGGGCGCATATATCTTTTCAAATTAGTGTTTCCATTTTCTTTGAAAAATACACAGGAATGGAATTGCTGGATCATATGATAGTTCTGTTTTTAATTTTCTGAGAAACCTCCATTCTGTTTTCCATAGTGGCTGTACTAATTTACATTCCCACCAAAAGTGTGCTAGGGTTCCCTTTTCTCCACATCCTCACCAACATTTATTATTTGTTGTCTTTTTGATGATAGCCCAGGTGTGAGATGATATCTCATTGTGGCTTTTGCTTGTATTTCACTAATAATTAGTGATATCGAGCATCTTTTCATGTCCCTGTTGGCTATCTGTATGTCATCTTTGGAAAAATGTCTATTCAGGTCTTCTGCCCATTTTTTTATATTAACTTGTATTCATTCTATACGTATTTTGGAAATTACCACCTTATTGGACATATAATTTGCAAATATCTTCTTCTATTCACTAAGTTGCCTTTTGGTTTTGTTGATGGTTTCCTTTGCTGTACAAAGCCTTTTTAGTTTAATGTAGTTCCATTTGTTCGTTTTTGCGTTTATTTCCCTCGCCTAAAGAGATAGATCCCCCCCAAAAAAATATTGCTACAACTTATGTCAGAGTGTTCTGCCTGTGTTTTCTTCTAGGAGTTTTGTGGTTTCAGGTCTTATATTTAGGTCTTTAATTCATTTTGAATTTGTTTTTGTACACGGTGGGAGAAAATAATCTAGTTCATTCTTTTATATTCTTTCATCTGTGCAGTTTTCCCAACACAACATATTGAAGAGACCATCTTTTTTCCATTGTATATTTTTGCCTCCTTTGTCATAGATTAATTGACATTATAAGCATGGGTTTATTTCTGGGTTTATTTCTCTATTCCATATATCTATGCATCTGTTTTTGTGCCAGCACCATACTGTTTTGATTACAGTAGCTTTGTTATAGTTTGAAATCAGGGAGCATGATGCCTCCTACTTTGTTCTTTTTTTTCTCAGGATTGCTTTGACTATTCAGGGTCTTTTGTGGTTCCATACAAATTTTTAAATTATTTGTTCTAGTTTTGTGAAAAATGCTATGGGTATTTTGATAAGGATTGCATTGAATCTATAGATTGCTTTGGGTAGTACAGACAGTTTAGCAATATTAATTCTTCCAGCCCATGAACGTGGAATATCTTTCCATTTATTTGTGTTATCTTCAATTTCTTTCATCGATATCTTGTTTTCCAAATACAGGTCTTTAACTTCCTTGGGTAGATTTATTCCTAGGTGTTTTATTCTTCTTGATGCAATTGTAAATAAAATTGTTTTCTTGATTTCTCTTTCTAATAGTTCATTATTAGTATGTAGAAATGCAGCAGATTTCTGTATATTAATTTTGTATCCTGGAACTTTACTGAATTCATTTATTAGTTCTAATAGTTTTTTGATGGAATCTTTAGGGTTTTCTATACATAGTATTATGTCCTTTGCAAACAGTGACACTTTTACTTCTTCCTTTCCACATTGGATGATTTTCATTTCTTTTTCTTGTCTGATTTCTGTGGCTAGGACTTTCAATACTATATTAAATAAAAGTGACAAGAATAGACATTCTCATCTTTTTCCTGATCTTAGAGGAAAATCTTTCAGCTTTGCACCATTGAGTATAATATGAGCTGTGGGTTTGTCATAAATGACTTTTATTATGTTGAAGTATGTTCCCTCTATACCCGCTTTATTGAGTTTTTATCATGAATGGATGTTGAATTTTGTCAAATGCTTTTTCTGCATCTATTGAGATAGTCATGTGATTTTCATCCTTCATTTTGCTCATGTCTTGTATCATGTTGATTGGTTTGCAGATATTGAACCATCCTTACATCCCTGTAATTAACCCCACTTAATCATGGTGTGTGACCTTTTTAATGTATTGTTGAATTTGGTTTGCTAATTTTTTGTTGAGGATTTTTGCATCTATATTCATCAGGGATATTGGGCTATAATTTTCTTATTTTGTGGTGTATTTGTCTGGTTTTGGTATCAGGGTAATGATAGCCTCTTAGAATGAATTTGGAAGTGTTCCCTCTTCAATTTTTATGACATAGTTTGAGAAGAATAGGTATTAATTCTTCTTTAAATGTTTGGTAGAATTCCCCTGTGTACCTGTCTGGTCCTGGATTTTTATTTGTTGGGAGTTTTTTATTATTATTATTACTGATTTAATTTCATTACTGGTAATTTGTTGAGATTTTCTATTTCTTTCTGATTCAGTCTTGGAATACTGTAAGTTTCTAGGAATTTGTCCATTTCTTCTAGATTGCCCACTTTGTTGGGATACAATTATTCATAATATTCTCTTATGATTGTTTATATTTCCATAATAGCAGTTGTTACTTCTGTTCTTTCATTTCTAATTTTATTTATTTGGGCCCTCTCCCTTTTTTTCTTAATGAGTCTAGCTAAAGGTTCATCAATTTTGTTTATCTTTTCAAAGAACCAGAGCTTAGTTTCATTGATCTTTTCTATTGGATTTTTGGTCTCTACTTCATTTATTTCTGCTCTGATCTTTATTATTTCCTTCCTTCTACTAATTTTGGGCTTTATTTGTTCTTCTTTTTCTAATTCCTTTAGATATAAAACTATGTTGTTTATTTGAGACTTTTTTTTTCTTGTTGTAGAATTGTATCGCTATCAACTTCTCTCTTAGAACTGCTTTGGCCACATCCCAAAGATTTTGTGTCTTTTATTATTCTTTTCTGTTGAAGTGTAGTTGATGTACACTATTATATAAGTTACAGGTGTACAGTATAGTGATTCACAATTTTTAAAGGTTATACTCTAATTTGGAGTGTTCCCATTCAGTGGAAGTGGATCATCATAAAGTTCTTCATCCTCATCATCTTCACATTGAGTAAGCTGAGGAGGAGGAAGAAGAGAAGGGGTCGTTCTTGCTGTCTCAGAGGTGGCAGAGGCAGAAGAGTTGGAGGAGGTGGAAGGGGAGGCAGGTACGTTTGGTGTAACTTTATGGAAATACATCATAATTTCTGTCTGACGTTTTTGCTTTTTCATTTCTCTAATAATGTTTCTATATGATACCAGTCTTTCTTCCACCATTTGCTTTAGTTTCAGTGCCCATACCATAGAAGGGTCCATGTCATAAAAGAAGTTAAAGGCAGTCTTGAGTAATCAGAAATCTTCTTCCAGATTGTCTAATGTCAGTTTGTTCTGTCACTGCTTCTTCTATGTCTTCTTCCTCATTGTCTGGCACTGGTTTGGAAGCACTCATCAAGTCATCCTCTGTTCATTCCTGTGTTGTGGTGTCTATTAGTTCTTGAATTTCTCCAAGATCCATACCTTGAAACCCTTCAGCCCCCTCCTTTTTTTGCCATGTCCACCATCTCTTTCATGATTTCCTTGATTGGCTCTGCCATAACTCCTGTGAAGTCATGCACAACACCTGGACACAGTTTTTTCTCCAGCAGGAATTTATTGTTTCAGGATTGATGGCTTTCACAGCTTTTTCTATTACAGTGGTGTCATCTTCAATGATGTAATCCTTCCAGACTTTCATGATGTTCTAGGAGCCCCTGATCTAGAGGCTGAATTAGAGAAGTTGTGATTGGGGGCAAGTAGACCACATTGACACCTTCAGTGTTGAACTCATGGGGTTCTGCGTAGCCAGGGGCATTGTCCAAAAACAAAAGAACTTTAAAAGGCAGACCCTTACTGTCAAGGTACTTCCTGACTTCAGAGACAAAGCGTAGATGGAACCAATTCAGAAAAAGTGTTCTCATTGTCCAGCCCATCTTGTTGTACAAATGAAAGACTGGCAGCTGGTGTCTGTCTTTTTCCTACAAGTCTTAGATGTTAGCAGCTTTATAGATAGAAGCAGTCCTGTTTATAAACTTGACTGCATTTGCACAGAATAGTAGAGTTAGCCTATCCCTTCCTGCCTTAAATCCTGGTGCTTGCTTCTCTTCCTTACTGATAAATGTCCTTTGTGACATTTTTTCCCCCCAGAACAAGGCACTTTCATATGCACTAAAAACCTGTTCAGGCAGATATCCTTTCTCTTTAATGATTTTCTTAATGGCATCTGTGGTTGGCAGAAGCTGCTTCTGCTGTTATCTTAATTTTTTTTAGTCAAGACTCTTTCTAAAATTATCAAACCATCCTTTGCTGGCATAACTTCTCCACCTTTAGATCCTTCACTTTTGCTTTAAGTTGTCATATAATGACTTTGGTTTTTCTCAAATCATATTAGAATCTATAGGTATGTCTTTCTTATAGCAATCCTGTACCCACATAAAAGCTGCATTTTCAATTCGAGCTAAAAAGATATTTTACAAAAAGTACAGGGTTTTTGCACCTGCTGGCATAGCTGCAGCAATGGCTTCACAAATTCCCTTTTACAATGGTCCTTACACTGGATTCATTTATCTGGAAATGGCAGGCAACCACAGCTGCAGACCTCAATCTACAGTATATATCTAGCAATTCAACTTTTTCTTATAATGTCATGACTTTTCTCTGCTTCTTGGGAGCACTTCCAGCATCACTGGTGGCACATTATGTGTGTCCCATGGTGTTACTCAAGGTTTATGGTATTGGGCTAAACATGATGAAATACGTGCTAGAACCACTAGACATCACTTGTTACTGCAATACACAATTTACTAAAGAGACTAACTGCTCACATAGAGATGATTAGCGTCACACGATGTCTCAAGTGGACACTCACAACACTTGCGCTTACCACAATAGCAACAGGAGGTGGCTACAAAATTATTACAGGATTACAATACACACTGCAGTGAATGTTATGCAGTTATGGTTTAATGCTGCATCTTTACGTTTGTTTACATTTCTCTCAACTGTGAACAGTGCCATGTACAGTCTGTGTGTGTGTGTGTATGTGTGTGTAAGTTTTGGTAAAATTTCACATTTTGTAATAGATTTGTGTATATTTTAAAGTAGCAAATGATAAAATAGACTAGTATCTACATATATTTTATACATTTATGACATACCTAGCTTTTTCTTAATTTTTTCAATATTTCTAAGCCACATGGTTCATCTGCAACTTTTTTCAAATTGTCACAAATCTCCAAAAAAAATTTCCAATACATTTACTGGAAAAAATCTGCATATAAGTGGACCCACACAATTTAAACTTGTGTTGTTCAAGAGTCAACTGGATTTGTTTTAAGCTAATAGTCATTTAACTTCAAACACATTCTAAAAGCTCTACATTTTTACTCCCCCTCCACATTTTGTTTTTCACATCATATTTTACATCTTTTTGTGTATCCCTTAGCTATTCATTATAGTTATAGTTGCTTTTATGACTTTGGTCTTTTAACCTTCATACTAGCTTTTTAAGTTGTTGATCCACTGCCTTTACTATGCAGTTGCCTTTACCAGGGAGATTTGAGATTTTTCCCTTCATATATTTTCTTATTTCTTGTTATGACCTTTTCTTTTTCACCGAAAGAAGACCCTTTAACATTTCTTGTAATGCCAGTTTCGCGGTGATGAACTCTTTTAGTTTTTGCTTGTCTGGGAAAACTGTTTACCTCTCTTTCAATTCTGAATGATAACCTGGCTGGGTAGAGTATCCCTGGTTGTAAGTTTTTTCCCTTTCAGCACTTTAAATATATTATGCCACTCTTTTCTGGCCTGTGAAGTTTTTGCTAAAACATCTGCTGATAGGCTTTTGGGTTTATATAGCCTTATGATAACCTTTTTCCCTTGTATGTGACTTTTTGTTTTGCTCTTGCTGTCTTTAAAATTCTCTCTTTAACGTTTGCTATTTTAATTATGATATATATGTCATGGTGTGTATCTCTTGGGGTTCATCTAGTTTGGGACTCCCTGTGCTTCCTGGACCTGGATATCTGTTTCCTTTTCCACATTAGGAAAGTTTTCAGCCATTACTTTTTCATCAAATACTTTTTCTGCCCTTTTCTCTCTTTCTTCTTTTTCTGGGACCCCTATAATGCAAATGCTAGCACACTTGATGTTGTCCCAGAGGTCCCTTAAACTATCCTCATTTTTTTAAAATTCTTTTTTTCTTTTTGCTGTTCTGATGGGGTGATTTCCACTATTATGTCTTCCAGGTCACTTATTCATTCTTCTGTATCACCTAATCTGCTGTTGATTCCTTCTAGGTATTTTTATTTTATTTATTGTATTCTTCAACTCTGATTAGATCTTTTTTATATTTTCTAACTCTTTGTTGAAGTTCTCATGTGTCTTTCTATTCTTCTCCCACCTCCAGTGAGCATTTTTATGACTGTTGCTTTGAACCCTTTATCAGGTAAACTAATTATTTCCATTTTATTAGGGTTTTTTCCTCAGGCTTTTTCTTGTTCTTTCATTTGGAGCATATTCCTCTGTCTTCTTTCTGTGTCTGACTTTTGTCTGACTTTCTGTGTTTGTCTCTGTGACTGAAGCTGTAATAAGTATGGCTGGAACTTTTTCTGAGGCGTGCTTATGCAGCCATCTTGGCAGGGTGGGCTTGATCCAGAGTTCAGTGTGTGCCAGGGGCTGTAGCCTGGTGGGAAGGGTGGGAGGACTGGAACTAGAGGGGCTACAGCTGGAGCCTAGCACAGGCCAGAGGTTCTTCTGTGGTGTGCCAGAGACTACCCCTTTGGCAGGAGGTTTGGAGCTGAAGGGCTAGAGCCAGAGTCTGGTGCAGGCCAAGGCTTCTTCTGGGGCGCTCTGGGGGCCACTGCCTTGGAGGGGCATAGAGGGGCCGCTGGAACCAGACAGGCTAGAACCAGAGCTCAGCACACAAGCCAGCGCCTCTCTCAGGGCATGCAGGGGGCCACCCTCTCAGCAGGGGGATTGGAGCTGGAGCTGGGTGTGGGCTGGGGGGACATGCTGGAGTAGCCTTGGCAGGCCATCTAGAGTGCCAGGAGCTTTTCAATCTGCTGCATCTGAGCTGGGATTCAGAGCAAGTTAAATGTGTGCACGAGCCCTTTAAGAGAGGAGTCTTGGTTTCCTACAGCCCTCTGGCTCTCCCAGTCATAAGCCCCATTGGCTTTCAAAACCAGTTAAGGGAGCTCATCTTCCCAGTGCCAGTCACCAGGTCTGGTGTGCCCAATGTGGGGCTCGAACCCCTCACTCTTTAGGGAGGACCTCCAAGTTTGTGATATCTCCTTCCTCTTTTGGGTCATCCACCAGGGGTGCAGGTCCTGACTAGATCGTTTCTTTTCCCCTCCTACCCACCTTGGTGTAGTTTTTTTCTTTATATCCTTAATTTTTTCTTTATATCCTGCTCTTCTGCAGGTCTTCAGGTCCTTCTGAGAGAGAGTTGTTCTGTATATTGTTATTGTTTTGGTGTGTCCATGGGAGGAGGTGAATTCAAAGTCTTCCTATTTTTGCCATCTCTGTTTGTGGTTCAGAATATATTATGCTTCATTAACTTTGTCTCTTTTATGATGCTTAGAAGAGGATCTTGAGCATAATTACAGTTCACATAATGAAACTGAACCATGCTTACACATAAAAAAGAAATATTATTTTCATTATTTCAAATATAGGGTCTTGGTAGAATGGATTAAGAATGCCCAGTATACATTAAATATGTACAGTTTTTTTGTATGTGAATTATACTTCAATAAAGTGAGGATTTTTTAATGCCCAAATGGGAAGTGGGTTAAAAAATTATCAGACTGCTTTCAGCCTTATAAGCCACACTCGTTCCCATTCTGTTAGCAGCCAGAGTCCAACACCCCCAAGGATAAACTTTGTTCTGCATCCATACCTCAATTCATTTCCATGTGCTCCGTATCCAACCCCATACCTCCTCCATCTGGCCTTCTAATGGTGGCACCCTTATATCCCAAGTTGTTATCTTAGGCATTGTCACTATTCTAAAATCCCAGAAGAGAGGACAATTCTAACGAGTTAAGAAAGGTTTTCTCAGGAGAGATGATATTTTGATCATTTTCTCAAGAAATTATACACATTTCTATAAACACAAAAATTTCCCCCCAAGGGAATTCCCTGGGGGTCCTGTGTTAGGACTCCATGCTCTCACTGCCGAGGGCCCGGGTTCAATCCCTGGTTGGGGAACGGAGATTCCACAAGCTGCATGGCATGGCCAAAATAAAAAAAAAAAGCTGTCCCCCAAATTCCAAGAGTTTCAAATTATCCCATAAATCCCATTTACGGAGTAGGTTCATAGACCCTTGGGTTAATAATCTATTTTTCAGGCAAAAAGGAGTTATCAAATGCAAGGAAATTTTATTGTTTATTTCTTGTTCAAAATTCTTGTCATCTCTGTCTTTCTCTGTCTCTGATTTATCAATGCATAACTGTAAGGATTACTGATCTTTGGGATCCTTTTGGGGCAAAGGCTGCTAATTATCTACCTAATATCCATTCTCGGTTTCTTCTGATTTTATTTGGAATAGTAACAGGTGCAATTAATTTCCCAGCCTTCTTTGTGGCTAGTTTGGTTGTGTGACCAAGTTTAGTAAATGATGTGTAAACAGAGGTTGTTGGATAGGCCCTTTTTGCCCCTCCACCCTTCATCTTTCTTGTTTCCAGGAACTGTGGATATGCTAGCTAGAGATCCAACAGCCATCTGGACCATATATCTATTTTAAAAAAGAAAACCACATGCTATTATAGTGGGGAAAAAGAAGGTCAAAGAAAGCAGACTCCTTGAAGATTTCATGAAGCTGCCTCACCAGCACTAGAATATCTATTTCTGGACTTTTTTACATAAAAAAAGGAATCTGTATGTGTTCACATCACTATAATCAGTTCTCTGTTACCGAGAGCCAAATGAAACTTCCTTCTGGTTTTTTCAGTGGTCAACAAAACACCAGCTATATACCACTCTAACCCTATTTTATGGCAAAGAGAGTGGGGAAACTTTTTCTTCATTTAGAAAACCCTGTGAGCAACAGACTTGGAATGACTACCTCAAGTCCGTTACTAGAGGATAGTTCTCACTCAAGCAAAACAGTATAGAGAAACGTTCCCCGAGAATGTTAGGCACAAGGCCCTTATCAGTTAAAAAATAATGACTCTGTTTAGTCTTCATAGTTCTCCAAAGGTATGATGAATATCTCTCTTTGTCCACAATGAGAAAACATATATGAGGGATGCCTAACAATGTTAACCCACTAACCTCCCCTTAAGCCACAGATGTATTTTCCTCCTGGGGCTATCCAGAGCAGAGGCTTTTATAGTTGGAATGTTTCTGGTTCTACTTTTCACTTTCAGTAGCTGGAATCTGGAATCTACCCACCATTTCCATTCATATTCCACAGGTACTTCAATTTCAATATGCTCAGAATGGAACCTGCCTCCCTTCCTCTCAATGACCAAATGGATGGTACTGGAACCAGAAATCTGGGAGTAATCCCACATTCCTTCTTCTCCCTCCCATTGGTCGCTATGTAACTGTGGTCCTACTACCTACATGTTTCTTGGGTCCTCTTGCTCTTCCTCCCTCTCGTCATTTCTCACCTGGTCTATATCAATTCCTGAATAACTACTGCCTTGCCCCCATCTAACTCATATTCCATGATATAAATAGATTAATCTTTTGAAAATGAAAATCTGATCACTTTAAAATTCAAATCTCTTAGCAGGAAATCAGAGGCCTATTAGAATCTATTCCATGATTGTCCCTGTAATGCCATCTTTTGCTGCTTCATCCCATGACCTAGATAGCAGCCAAACAAAACCACCAGCAACTTACCAAATGAGTCATGCTCCATCATATCTCCACAACTTTCCCTAAAAAGCTCTTTCCTATCTTCCTCACCTGGAAAACTACTATTCATGCTAAAACTTAATTGAGGCATTACCACCTCCAGGTAGCCTACTTTGATTCTGCCCCCAAGAAGCAATTATGATATTTAAGAACATAGTTCATCTACCATATTATCCAGCTATGCCACTTCTGGGTATTTACCCAAAAAATATGAAGAACATTAATCCGAAAAGATATCTGCACCCCCATGTTCATCACAGCATTATTTATAGCAACCAAGATATGGAAAGAGCCTGAGTGCCCATCAGTGGATGAATGAATAAATATGTGGTACACACACACACACACACACACACACACACACACACACACACACACA
>NW_020837952.1:12499449-12559449 GCF_003676395.1 Aethalodelphis obliquidens
ACACACACACACACACACACACACACACACACACACACACACACACAATGGAATACGAGTCAGTCATAAGAAAAGATGAAATCTTGCCATTTGCAACATGATTGGAACTTGAAGGTATTATTCCAAGTGAAGTAAGTCAGATGGAGAAAGGCAAATACTGTATGATTTCACTCATATGTGGAATATAAAAAAACTAATAAACAAAGCAAAACAAAATAAATGAACAAATCAAACCAAAGAAAGACAAACACATAGATACAGAGAACAAAGTAATGTTTACCAGAGAGGAAGGAGCGGGGGTTGGGGGAATGGGTAAAGGGGATCAGCAGTACGGTTACAGATGGAAAATAAATTTTTGGTGGTGAGCACATTGTACGGTATACAAAATTAGAAATATAATGTTGCACACATGAAATATATAATGTTATAAATCAATGATACCACCATAAAAAAATAATTAAAAAAAAATTTTTTAAAGAACATAGTTCATGAGTTCAGACAATGGCTCTGTGATCTTTTTCAAGTAATTTAGCCTCTCTGTGCCTCAATTTCTTCATGTGTAAATTGGAGATAAATTCTCATAGGGTTATTGAGAAAAATGAACAAGATACTATATATAAAAGTGGTTTGAACTATTCCTGGAATATTGTAAGCATTCAATATATGTGAGCTACTTTTCTTTCTAAGAGTAAGTTAATTCCTTAGTTTTGTTGTCCCAGCCTTCCATGACCTACTCAAATGTGTGGAAGTTGTGAATTGGCTCACAAAGTCTCATCCACTTGTATTTGGAAAAACTAGCAAGTTAAAAATATGACTCTGACTCCCTCAGGCCTAAGGTTCTTCATTCAAGCTATACCCACAGGCAAGAAGAGCAGATATCAATCAGAGGTCATCATCTTGGCAGTCTCTGCTAGCAAACATCACCTTGGAAGTGACTACATTTCAGATTCCTGGGTATTGGAAAGCATCGTTTTGAACTGATTCCCTAAAGGTAGAAGCTATGAGCAGCTATGAGTATCCATTCTTCAGTTTCATGGGTGTCCAGAGGTAAAAGCACAGTGGCAATAGAGGCAGTGGTAGCAGTCTTGACTTTGGCACAGCCTTTATGAGGCCTCAAGCACGGTAGCTCCCCCATAGGTCAGTTCTTTATTGTTCTGAAGACGTTTCTGGAGGCCCAGCCTGGAATCTGTTCCTTCTCCATTCTAAAAATTTTGTAAGCACCTAATTCCCTGTATTAAATTCCTTACTGCTTTGACTATCTAGGATGGTTTCTGTCTCCTGCAATGAACCCTAAATAACAAACTAACAGACCCCAGTATTAGCTTTCATTTCTCCCAGCATAAACTCTGCAATCCATTTGGGGTGCTCCCTGCTTCCCAGTTACTCCATGCTTTCTTCCCCTCCCCACTTTTCTTATACCATTTCTACCCCATTCGCCTCCTCCCTGGAATCACTCCTATAATCCCAAATCTTCTATTTGAAACTACAATTTTAGAAAGCTCCTTGGTCCATATTCAGTTATAGCTCTAATATAAGCAATTTTTATTTTGCAACTTTTGGCAAAAACAACCCACAAGAGTAAAATAAGGATTAGGAAAGTTCAGAAACATATACTCACAACCTAGCCAAGAAGATTTCACGAATCATTTCCAGATTTCCTTAGAAGTCATAATGTGTCATGGAGATCTTTTTCTCAGGACTTTGTAGGGCTTTTCAATATCTATTCAACGTCTCTTACTTCTGGGAAAAGAAATTTCTATAGCCCCAAGTTCAACATATAAATAGCATTAAGCTAAGTTGTATTACCCTTGGGAAATACAAGATTTTGAATCAAAAGAATACATTTTGGGGACTTCCCTGGTGGCACAGTGGTTAAGAATCTGCCTGCCAATGCAGGGCACATGGGTTCGATCCCTGGTCCAGGAAGATTCCACAGAGCAACTAAGCCCCTGCGCCACAACTACTGAACCTGCGCTCTAGAGCCCACAAGCCACAACTACTGAGCCCATGCGCCACAACTACTGAAACCTGCACGCCTAGAGCCTGTGCTCCACAACAAGAGAAGCCACTACAATGAGAAGCCTGTGCACTGCAACAAAGTGTAGCCCCCGCTCTCTGCAACTAGAGAAAGCCTGCAGACAGCAACGAAGACCCAACACAGCCAAATATTAATTAATTAATTATTTTTTAAAAAATCCATTTTGGACCAAAATATGTAAGTGCTTCAAGTTTTAAAATATCTAAGTAACTCTTAATTTCAACACTTTTTTATATGAGTTAAGGTATGGTCCCCAATCTTCATTTAGGTCATGTATTTTAAGATCTGGAAATACAGATTTGTTCAGTAATCTTAGGCAACTAGTTTATCTGAGAAAATTATACAATTAAAGCAAAGGTCAGCAACATAAAAATACTGTCATTCTAAAGCTACTGAGATTGCCTTGGATTCAGTAGGAAGTCTAGAAACATGTTCCTCCACTGTGTCTTCTCAGAAGTGGCTTTTTCATTGTCCAAGGCACTCTGAACATTGTGGAGGCCAATACGCTTCAGTAGAAACCTTCCTGTGAGGAAAGCAACAGTAATTCAACTTTGTTAAACTCTGCTACATATGCTATTTAAAAAAACAAAACAAAAAAGCAGCATCTGATAGCTTCAGGATCTTATATAAATTTTTGTGAAATAGCTCTTTATTTTTTTTAACTCCTTCTCTATTGAAAGCTAAGGCTTAAGCATGAGTCCAAGGGACTGACTAGTGAGCAATGTGAGTAAATACACAAAGCTGTATGTTCCAAATTGTCTCAGTCTTCGGAGCCCAACACATTTTCAAAGGAAAACCCTAAGTACCCCAACTTTCTCTTCTCTTAAGCCCCGTTCATTCCCAGGAGGCATCTTAGTCATGACACCTCTGGTGGGCGATCCTTCCAACCTCCACATATGGTCATTTTCTATTGCTACTGTAACAATTTACTACAAATTTAGTGGCTTAAAACACTACTCATTTATTATCTCACAGTTGTAGTCAGAATTTCAGGAGGACTCAGATGGGTCCTTTGGTCAAAATCTCATCAAGATGCTGGCTGGCCTGGACTCTTCTCTGGAAACTCTGAGTGAGAATCCGCATCCCTTCAGGTTGCTGGAATAATTGTTCCCATTTCCGGGAGTCACTCAGAGCTTTTAGAAAATACCCACTGTTCTTAGTTCATACCCCCCTCCTTTAAAGCCAGAAACAGTGTTCCAAATCCTTAGTGTTTCAAATCAGTCTGACTTCGCTTCATCTCTCTAACTTACTCTTCAGCCTCCTTCTTCTGGTTTAAAGGCTCATGTGATTAAACTGGGTCTACCTAGAAAATCCAGGAATCTTCCTATTTTAATATCAAATGATTATTATATCTGCAAAGTTCCCTTTTACCATGTAAGGTAATATATTCATAGTCCCAGGGATTCGGGACTATGAATCTACTTGGGGACCATAATTCTGTTAACCACAATCAGACATATCTGAAACTGAGGCTTTCCAGCTGGAGTACCTGCTTCTTATAGTGGACCCGGGGTAGGGAGTGGGGAGTGGAAATCTCTTTATTCATGTGTCCACTTCAAATCCCTGAAGGATAAAACTTACTTATTAAATCTTATAATCATCGCATAGCAATAAATATATTCTCCTATCCAGTATTTTTAATCAAAAAAATGTGGAAACTAGTCTGGTCGCATGCCAATTATAATTATGAAGTCAATACTCAGAATAAGGCATTATATGTGTTTGATAGTGTGTGACTACATGTGACATGAGTTTACATGTGAATGTTTGTGTCTGTGTGTATATGTATTGTGTAGAGTCAATGTACTACACTGGGGGGGGCAGGTGGGAAGTGGATTGGACAGCTAGACTTCTGAGGTTTTGCACCAATTCTTGTACAAACTGCCTGTGTGACTTTGAACAAATCATTTAAGAAACTCTGGGGCTTCCCTGGTGGCGCAGTGGTTGAGAGTCCACCTGCCAATGCAGCGGACACGGGTTCGTGCCCCGGTCCGGGAAGATCCCACATGCCGCAGAGCAGCTGGGCCCGTGAGCCATGGCCACTGAGCCTGTGCGTCCGGAGCCTGTACTCCGCAAAGGGAGAGGCCACAACAGTGAGAGGCCCGCATACTGCAAAAAAAAAAAAAAAAAGAAAGAAACTCTGGTCTCAGTTTTTTCTATTGTGAAGGCGAGTATTTTGTTAGGTTAGTATCCAGCTGATAATTCTGTAACTTAAGTAATTTATATTTATATAAAGTAAAAAGGCACATAAACCATAGATCAAATTAGTAAAAATATTTCCTCATAGGAAGATTGTGATTTTTATTAAAATTTCTACTATTATCAAAAAGACAAGAGATAACAAATGCTGGCATGGATGTGGAAAAACGGGAACCCTTGTGCACTGTTGGTAAATTGGTGCAGCCACTATGGAAAATAGTATGGAGTTTCCTCAAAAAATTAAAAATAGGACCACCATATGATCCAGCAGTTCCAATCCTGGGTATTGATACAAAGGAAACAAAATCACTGTCTCAAAAAATATCTGCACCCCCATGTGCATTTCAGGATTATTTACAGTACAATAGCCAAGATATGGAAACAACCTAAATGTCCATTAATAGATAAATGAATGAAGAAAATGTGATATATGTATATATACAGCACATTGGAATATTATTTAGCCATAAAAAAGAAGGAAAACCTGCCATTTGCAACAACATGGATGGACCTTGAGAGCATTATGCTAAGTAAAATAAGTCAGACAGAGAAAGGCAAATACAGTAGAATCAAAAACTCAGAGAACAGATTGATGGTTACCAAAGGTGGAGGGTGAAAGGTGGACAAAACGGGTGAAGGTGATCAAAGGGTACAAACTTCCAGTTATAAGATAAATAAATTCTGAATATGTAATTAATGTACAGCATGGTGGCTATAGTTAACAATACCATATTGCATATTTGAAAGTTGCTAAGAGAGTAGATCTTAAAAGTTCTCATCACAGGAAAAAGAAATGTGTAACTGTGTGGTGATGGATGTTAACTAAACTTATTTTGGTGATCATTTCACAATCTACACATATATCGAATTATTATGTTGTACACCTAAAAGTAACACAATATTATATGTCAGTTATATCTCAATGTTTTAAAATTTCTGCAAAGCATATTTCAGTTCTTCCTAGAAAAATCACCAATTTTGTTACTTAAAAAAGAAGTTTACAAGTTTACAAATCAACTTCTCAAGAAACAAAATAGAATTTGTAAAAAAAAAAAGTTCAACATCTTAAGATTCATATGTATCCTAATGCAAAAGATGGTTATCAAAATTTCTTCCTAAGAAGGCAACATAAGTAGCATAATTTTACCCATCCTTTTTTTTCCTGTGGTGAATTCTGACATTAGTCACTCTTCCTCTTACAGTCACAGCAGATTCCCTTTGCTCCAGTTCACAGCATCTATTTCCCAGTGCACAAGTGATTGCACAAGACATATATTTAGTGAAACACACTTAATATGTGTTTTGGGTACAAGAGGTAATGTCAGCTATTACGTGGACCCAAAACCCAAATAATCTAAATAATGTTTGTTGAATGTAGTTAAAAGCGTCCATATTAACAGAATCTCAGATTGTTTTTCCCTGAAAGAGATTCATAGTTTAAAACCTCTTTCAAACCAGTTAATCTTACAAGCTAACATTTTCAATGACTTGCTTTGATTTCAAACTACCTAAGTGCAATTATTTTTGTTTCCTTGAACTAGTACAATCAACCTCTTAAAAAGTAGTTTATATTTCCCAATAGTTGCTGCTGATATTCAGAGAGTTTATAACTTCATAGGTGAGGCAGAAAAGTACAGGAATTTATGTTGTCTGTTCTATTTCCATATGACATATTCATACTACTTCTTTTATGGTTACTGGAGAATATTTCAAAAGGCAGAAACCATCTCTATTTCTTATATCACATAGCATAGTACTCTGCACATTGTGGTTGCCCAATAAATATCATTGCATACTTTATTAATAAAATTCATGGATCTCAATAGAGCATATAACAAGGTAGAGAACAGTCCAGTTCTACCTAATGCTAATTAGTTATTACCCAAAGCCTTAGGTTCAGTTCTTTTCTGTTGCTGTCTGGTTGCCACATTTTTAAAATCAAATTTATTCAGGTACAATTTACATAATATTAAATGTACCCATTTTAAGTATCGATGAATTTTGACAAATACATACACCCAAGCATAATCCACTGGCATAATCAAAAATATGTGTGTACATATATGTCTATAGGCATACATATATATTATGTGCATGTGTGTGTGTAGATTTGGGAGAGAGTTTTTTTTTTTTTTTGGAACCTTCATTTTTTTCTTCTTCTTTTTTTTTTTTTTTTTCGTGGTACGCAGGCCTCTCACTGTTGTGGCCTCTCCCGTTGCGGAGCACAGGCTCCGGACGCGCAGGCTCAGCGGCCATGGCTCACGGGCCTAGCCGCTCCACAGCATGTGGGATCTTCCCAGACCGGGGCACGAACCCATGTCCCCTGCATCGGCAGGCGGACTTTCAACCACTGCACCACCAGGGAAGCCCTTTTTTCTTCTTAACAATACATTGCGGAGTTCTTTCCACAGCAAAGCATGCAGCTCTTATTCTTTTAATGGCTATATAGTATTCCATTAGAAGTAGCTATCAACACTCTGTAAACTCTGTGGAATTCATTATTTTATTATTATTTTTTAACATTTTTATTGGAGTATAATTGCTTTACAATGGTGTGTTAGTTTCTGCTCTATAATGAAGTGAATCAGTTATACATATACATATATCCCCATATCTCCTCCCTCTTGCGACTCCCTCCCACCCTCCTTATCCCACCCTTCTAGTTGGTCACAAGGCACCGAGCTGATCTCCCTGTGCTATGCGACTGCTTCCCACTAGCTATCTATTTTACATTTGGTAGTGTATATATGTCCACATATACACTACCACTCTCTCACTTTGTCCCAGCTTACCCTTCCCCCTCCCCGTGTCCTCAAGTCCATTCTCTAGTAGGTCTGCATCTTTATTCCCATCTTGCCCCTAGATTCTTCATGACCTTTTTTTTTTTTTAGACTCCATATATATGTGTTAGCATACAGTATTTGTTTTTCTCTTTCTGACTTACTTCACTCTGTATGACAGACTCTAGGTCCATCCACCTCACTACAAATAACTCAATTTCATTTCTTTTTATGGCTGAGTGACATTCCATTGTATATATGTGCCACATCTTCTTTATCCATTCATCTGTCGATGGACACTTAGGTTGCTTCCATGTCCTGGCTATTGTAAATAGAGCTGCAATGAACATTTTGGTACATGACTCTTTTTGAATTATGGTTTTCTCAGGGTATATGCCCAGTAGTGGGATTGCTGGGTTGTATGGTAGTTCTATTTTTAGTTTTTTAAGGAAACTCCATACTGTGGGAGAGAGTATTTTTGATGTAAAGTTCTTTGAGTTTTGAGACCAGTGTAGACTCATGTAAGCATCTCTACAATCAAGATACTAAATAATTTCATTACCCTAAAAAATTCCCTCCTGCTACGCCTTTGTAGGCACATCCCTCCCAGACCCCCAGACGCTCACAGCCACTGATCTCTTCTCTGTCTCCATAGTTTTGCCCTGTCCAGAATGTCATTTAAATTCAATCATATAGTATGTAACGTTCTGAGACTTCTTTCACTTAGTATAATTCCTTTGAGAGTCATTCACGTTGTGTGCATCAATAGTTCATTCTTTTCATTCTTAAGTAGTATTCTGTGACATGGAGGTACCACAATTTATGCATTCACCCATTGAAAGGCACTTGGATTGTGTTCATTTCTTGGCGATTATGAATAAAACTGCTATAAACCTTTTTGTACAGTTTTTTGCATGAACATAAGTTTTCATTTCTCTAGGGAAAAACATGGGGAAGGGGTTGCTGGGTCATAGTAAATGTATGTCTACATTTATAAGGAACTGCCAAATTATTTTCCAGAATGACTAGGACGTTTTGCATTTCCCAGCAGCAGTGTATGAGAGTCTCCGTCAGCATATTCTTAGTAGCACCTGGTAGTGTTAAGGGGTCTTTCGTTTTTATTTTTTGTTTTAGTTCTTTGTTTGGTTTTTTGTTTCTTTTAGTCATTCTAATCAGTGTGTAGTGCTTTTAACGTACACTTCCCTAGTGGCTAATGATGCTGAGCATCTTTTTACTTATCTGCTAAATGTATGTCTTATTTGGTAAAGTACTTATTCAAGTCTTTTGCCCATTTTTTCACTGGGTGTTTGTTTTCTTGCAGTCAAGTTTTCAGAGTTCTTTGTATATTCTGGATACACTGTTTTGTCAGATACACAATCTGCAGATGTTCTCTTCCAGTCTGCTCTTTATCATCCTCTTAATGGTGTCTTTTGCAGAGCAAATGTTTTTTAACTTTGATGAAGTTCAATTTATCCATTTTTGAGAAATCATGCTTTGGTGTTGTATCCAAAAACTGTTTCCCAAACCCAAAGTCATGCAGGTTTTCTTCTATGTAAACTTCTAAAATCTTGATAATTTCATGTTTATATCAATGATCTATTTTGAGTTAACTTTTGTGTAAGGTGTAAAATTAGGATTTTTTGAATAGGGATGTCCAATTATTCCAACACCATTTGTTGAGAAAAGTTCCCTTTCTTCATTGAATTGCCTTTGTACCTTTGTCAAAAATCAATTGACTATATATTTGACTATTCTGTTCCATTGATTGATGAATCCATTGTTTCACCAGTACCACACTGTCTTGATTACTGTGGCTTTATCGTAAGTCAAAATCAAGTACTATGGTTATTCTACTTCATTTTTTTTCCAGAATTGTTCTATTGCAATTCCTGTGTCTTTACATGTAACTTTAGAATCAGCTTATCTGTATCTACAAAATATCCTTATTGGATTTTTATTTGAATTCATTTAAATCTTAGATCAGTTTGAGAAAAATTGGTATCTTAGTTATATCAAGTCTTCTAATCCATGAACATGGTATCTCTCTTCACTCATTTGGGTCTTTTTTATTAAGTTATTGAGTGTTTTTTTTAGCTTTAGTGTATAGATTCTGTACATGCTTTTAGTTAGAATTATCCTAAATTATTTCTTATGGAACTATTTTAAATTGTATAGGGTTTTTCTTTTCAGTTTACAATTGAGCTATGGAAACTTGATAGTATATAGAAATACTGGATGCATATTATAGTAGAATGCATATATAGTAGAACTTTTTCAAAGGAAAGTATAGGATGGTGATTGGACTCAAAACCAATTGAAGAAATTTCATCAAAGGATGGAGAAATTTTAGTTCAAATAGAAGACTGAAGGAGACGAGATAGACTACGATAGGTGACTTCAGACATGTGAAAACTGTGAGTAACTTTAGTAGTCATACATTTGTTTTACAGAGGTAAAGTCTGAAATTAATGAGAAAATCAGAATTTCCACTGCCTAATATGTTTAAGAACTAATATGCTGCAAACTGGAACTCTCTAAGAAAAGAGATCTGTGAATATTTTATCATAGTTTTTTCTATCAGAAATCAGCCAAACTAAATAGCCTACATATTTCTAAGCTTTTAGAAACATGTTCTCTGAGCTTCCTGGATCTGTGTTTTGGTGTCTGGTTACTTTGCAGGAATTCTCAGTCATTATTGTTTCAAATATTTCTTCTCCTTTCTCTCTTTCTTCCCCTTCTTGTATTCCTATTACACGTATGTTACACCTTTTGTTGTTGTCCCAGGGTCCTTGGATATTCTGTTCTTTTTTTTTTTTTTTTTTACTTGGTCTTTGTTCTCTTTGCTTTTGGGGTTTTGAGGATTCTATTGATATATCTCTAGTTCAGAGATTCTTTCCTCTGCCTTTGGTTTTATTTTAAAGAAATCTTAATGTTGGGAAGCTTACATCTCTCTCTTTAAGAGTCAGGAACTGTGATGAATTTGAGATTTTACCTTACTTGGAAGCTAATAACTTAGCCTGGCACAGTTTCATGAGTGCTGGGAGAAGGCATAAGATCCTGAGTCAGAGACAAAGGCACAGCAAGTAGCCTGCGGATCACATTTGTGCCAGTTCCCCTTGTTCCCGCTGTCTCACAGGGACACTGCACAGGGTCCAAATGGATGTTGCACAGGCAGTGTGTCTTCATCAAGCACAGAAACCTTGAGCTTAGGGAACTTGAATCTTCTGTAATGGGCAGTAAACCTGCCTGAATTCTTTGCCCCAAATTAAATCATTACCTTTATGATACTGCACAGTAAACAACCTGCTTTCTTGCTCCAGGGAAAGACACTATCTCCATTTTCCAATGCTGTTTGCTATACAAACATCCTGGAAAAGATAGTCCAGACCAGAGATGGTCAATGCCTTTGCTCACAAGACATGCAGAAACATAAGAGACTCATAGAGAATTGTCTTATAAAGGAGAAGGAAGGAAAGAAGGAAGGATGGAAGGAAGGAAGGAAGGAGGGGAGGGAGGCAGGAAGGAAGGAAGGAAAGGAAGGAAGGAAGGGAGCAAGAAAGAAAGGGAGGGAGGGAGGAAGGAAAAAAGAAATGGAAGAAAGAAAAGGCAGGAGAAAGGGAGGGAGAAATAGAGTTCAGCATTTGAAAGATTTTTAAAAATATTTATTTATTTATTATTTTTGGTTGCGGCATGCGGACTCTTAGTTGCGGCATGCATGTGGGATCTCATTCCCTGACCAGGGACCAAACCCGGGCCCCCTGCATTGGGAGCGTGGAGTCTTACCCACTGGACCACAAGGAAAGTCCCTGAAAGATTTTTATATACATCCCAAAGGGAACAAATTACCTCTAGAGGTAAATGTTGCCTAAATTAAGTTTGTTCGTATGTACGGAATAGAATTGGTGTTAGACCAGAGAGCAGTACTGTACAACTCTGTGTATTTGAATGACAAGAACATTCACAGATAATGGGTTATTTGAGGAGGCTGCTGGAAATATTTTTATCCTCACCTCCATGAGGCAGTTCAGACTAGATTATGTTAGCTCAGATATACTCAGTGATAGGGGTCCCCATCCATAGCTTTGCAAATGATAACAATACAATTGTTCTCAAAGTTTTTGAGATCCAAGCTTGATTCTAAACTGCCTTTATTCTAGAACATAAGCAAGACTGAGCATGTTTTGAGGCATGATGGAAATAGACTAAAGAGATCTATTTGGGAAGAAAAATGAGTAGAGGATAAAGGAGCTATATATGTGGCATTGGTGACAGTATTTTGTATAGTCAATGCATACTATGCCAGCAGTATTGGCAGTGTCAAGAGAACCTTGGCACAGATATCAGTACCACCTATGTCAATATGTCAGGGCAGTATCAGTGTACACATCTCCCAGAACCAGTAGTGATGGCACCTGCACTGGGTCTTACCTAAGTACTGCACATAGAAGACATCACCGGCAAACCAAAGTGAAAGAGGAGGCAAATAACAGACGACTTATCACACATAAGACACTTCTGACAGAAATATCAAAGAGATAAGTGTCCATGAAGTGTGAATAGTGGCAGAGCCAGAGAAATATTTCTTCTTTTTAATTGTCATTATTATTCTATTTTGCCCCCAAGATTGGAGTAACCTGAGAAACATGGTTTACTTATAAAATAGTGACTTCATTTCTGAACACAGACGTCTTTAATGACAAATCTAGAATTACCCTTGTGACATTATTTCTCCCCTCAATCAAACATTCCCAGTTCATAGATACAGAAACATATAATTTTATGTGTAATACAGTTTTTAACTGAATAGGTCATCTTGACAGTACTGTTTTATTACAGAATTTTCAGGGGATTTTCTTTGGACAACTCCATTTGTAATAACTAGAATTTTTCTTTTTACTTAAGCAGCTACAATGTCAGGACCAGGAACACAAAATCAATTACAAAGATTATTTAAATTCCTCTCATCAAAACCCCAACATTTATTTTAATCACAAGATAGCTTTCAAGCCTACAATATTTCTTGTCTAAACTGGAACATTGGCCCGAATCATTCAGATCTTGTTTTTCTAAGCTGACTGTGTTACACGTCTTGCACGTAGCTCCATACTTTCCTGTGGAATGAATTACGCCACCAACTGTTGATCCAAAATTTCTCATAGTAACTTTTAAGGCAACAAGCAAGAGTAGTCCTGTCAGAGACTTTTGAGTTGGCTATGCTGGCATCACCACAGGGTCAGGGACATGGCTTGTCATCTTGCCTCAAGGAAGGAACACTATTTTGCTCACAGCTGGTGCCATTACTAAAACTAATGATGAGCATACCATTGTTCAGTACTTGTTTGTGGAATGGAGAAATGAGTGTTTAAGACCATCTACCAGATTCTTGCTGCCTTCAGGACAAGGACAAAACCCTTCATTACTGAATATTTGGCTCTCAAGGGTCTTTCTAACTGTATCTCTTGAGGAGACCACTAATTTCTGTCCTGTGAAGCAGAACTGCTTTGTCCCAGGACAGTTCTTGGACATTCCAGAACACATTTACAGTCTCTTGCTTGACTACCAAAGTAGACAATTACCACACTGTGGATAGATTTTACTAAATTAATTTTCTGAGGGCAAACTCATTCTTGTCAGACACTTCTCCAAACATCCTTGTGTCAGTCAGGGGAAGCTAAGTAATGCTGAGGTAACAAATAATCCTATACTCTAAGTGGCCTATAAAACCTGAGGTTAGTTTTTCTCACTCACAGGATATGTCCACAGCAGATCAGCAGTGGGACTTTGTGCATAATAATCACTCTCAGTCCAGCAGCACACAGGCTGAGGGAACAGAAACTATCCAGAACATGCCAGTCACAGTGACAGAGGGAAAAGAGGATGGCAGAGCACATGCTGGCTCTTAAGTTTCTGCCTGAGAGTGCCACAGGATGCTTCTGCTCAAAATTGTATTAGCCAAAGCAAGTCATATGGTCACACCTGAAATCAATTGACAGGCCAAGAGTGTGTAATCCCCCTCTGAGGAAAGACTGCAAATATTACTAAACAGTAATATATTCTACCACCACCATGTACTGAAAAATAGAATGTAGAATGTCTAATCAGTCACTTAATGGCATGTGGGTCTAAACCCAGGTTATCCTCACAATGACTTGTGGGAGTGGGGGGAGAGATCAAATATACCATTGTATTTTTTACTTTAATGACTGGAGAAATATAGACTAAAAGTTCTTTTTGCTAAAAATGAAACTTACCAAAACAATTATAAAATTAATTAAAACAGTTACAGAGTTCTTTTCAAATCACTGGAGAAGCTAAAAGCAAAGTAAAGAAAATTCATACAGCAAAAGATCAAAAACAAAAGAAAGAGCAAGTGCATCAAAAAGAATAAAATACTTAGGAATATACCTACCTAAGGAGACAAAAGACCTGTACTCCAAAAACTATAAGACGTTGATGAAAGAAATTGAAGACAACACAAACACATGGAGATGTACCTTGTTCTTGGATTAAAAGAATCAATATTGTCAAAATGACTACACTACCGAAGGCAATCTACAGGTTCAATACAATCCCTATCAAATTACCAATGGCATTTTTCACAGAGCTAGAACAAAAAATCTTAAAATTTGTATGGAGACACAAAAGACCCCGAATAGCCAAAGCAATCTTCAGAAGGAAAAACAGAGCTGGAGGAATCATGCTCTCTGGCTTCAGACTATACTACAAAGCTACAGTCATCAAAACAGAATGGTACTGGCACAAAAACAGATAAATAGATAAATGGTACAGGATAGAAAGCCCAGAAATAAACCCACGCACCTATGGTCAATTAATCTATGACAAAGGAGGCAAGAATATACAATGGAGGAATAAATGGTCTCTTCAATAAATGGTGCTGGGAAATCTGGACAGCTACATGTAAAAAAATGAAATTAGAACATTCTTTAACACCATACACAAAAATAAACTCAAAATAGATAAAAGACTTAAATGTAAGACCAGATACTATAAAACGCTTAGAGGAAAACATAGGCAGAACAATATTTGACATAAAGATTTGCATCAATATCTTTTTTGAGCCGTCTCTTAGAGTAATGGAAATAAAAACAAAAATAAACAATTAAACTCAAAAGCTTTTGCACAGCAAAGGAAACCATAGACAAAACGAAAAAACAACCCTCAGAATGGGAGAAAATATTTGCAAACAAAGCAACTGACAGGGGATTAATCTTCAAAATATACAAACAGCTCATGCAGTTCAATATCAAAAAAACAAACAACCCAGCTTCCCTGGTGGCGCAGTGGTTGAGAGTCCACCTGCCGATGCAGGGGACACGGGTTTGTGCCCCAGTCCGGGAAGATCCCACATGCCGCGGAGTGGCTGGGCCCGTGAGCTATGGCCGCTGAGCCTGCGCGTCCGGAGCCTGTGCTCCACGACAGGAGAGACCACAATAGTGAGAGGCCCGCATATCGCAAAAAGAAAAAAAAAAAAACAAACAAACAACCCAATCAAAAAATGGGCAGAAGACCTAAATAGACGTTTCTCCAAAGAAGACATACAGATGGCCAAAAAGCACATGAAAAGATGCTCAAAATCACTAATTATTAGAGAAATGCAAATCAAAACTACAATGAGATATCACCTCACACCAGTCAGAATGGCCATCATCAAAAAAATCCACAAACAATAAATGCTGGAGAGGGTGTGGAGAAAAGGGAACCCTCTTGCACTGTTGGTGGGAATGTAAATTGATACAGCCACTATGAAGAACAGTATGGAGGTTCCTTAAAAAACTAAAAATAGAACTACCACATGACCCAGAAATCCCACTCCTGGGCATATACCCAGAGAAGAACATGGTTTGAAAGGATACATGTACCCCAATGTTCATTGCAGCACTGTTTACAACAGCCAAGACATGGAAGCAACCTAAATGTCCATCAACAGATGAATGGATAAAGAAGATGTGGTACATATATACAATGGAATATTACTCAGCCATAAAAAGAATGAAACAATGCCATTTGCAGCAACATAGGTGGACCTGGAGATTATCATACTAAATGAAGTAAGTCAGACAAAGAAAGACAAATATATGATATCGCTTATATGACGTTTTTTTTTAAATGATACAAATAAACTTATTTACAAAACAGAAACAGATTCACAGACTTAGAGAAGGAACTTATGGTTACCAGGGGGAAAGGGTTGGGCAGAGGGATAGATTGGGAGTTTGGGATTGACATGTACACACTTCTAGATTTAAAATAGACAACCAACAAGGATCTACTGTATAGCACAGGGAACTCTGCTCAATATTCTGTAATAACCTAAATGGGAAAAGAATTTGAAAAAGAATAGATACATGTACATGTATAACTGAATCACTTTCCTGTACACCTGAAACTAACACAACATTGTTAATCAACTGTGCTCCGATATAAAATAAAAATTAAAAAAAAAGAAAGAGCAAACATGCACAAGAGATAAAAAGCTTAACAAAGTTTAGCAGAAGACTGCATATAGCAATTATCACTGCATACACAAAGGTTTGGAGTCCCATAATGAGGCAAATACTAATTAAAAGGTAAAAACCAACTGTATGCTGCTTGAGAGACAAACTAAGGTCTTGAAGCAAGTTCTTGATAAGTAAGATATTTTCATTGGTTTACAACCAGGAGCAAGTATTTCCTAGAGGAATTATCTAGATTTCCCTGGTCCCAGTTCTGGTTAGTCAAAAACAGGAAAGAATGATTTAGTCCAGAATTGGTCAGCACATGGATAGGAAAGTATGGTGTTTTCAGTGGTATGCATTTATATCTTCAAACACAAAAATGATCTTTTCAAATTTGAAATGATAAATACAAAATTATATTTTTAAATACAAAAATAATATTTTCAAATACAAAAAATATATGTACTTTTTCAAATACAAAACTTTTATAAACATAGTAAATAAAAATATAAATTAACAATAAATGTTAAAACTTATTCAAATTATTGACATAATATTAATGAAAATAAAAATGTTTTTAAATCTAAACATAAAATAAAACAAAAACTAAATTAAATTAAATTTTTAAAAGATTCAATGAGACACCTTTTTATAGGTAATGAGCTATAATTTGTTTCAAAGAAAGGCTTTCTGGCTTACCTTTGTCTTCCTTAGTTTTATTATAAAACGATTAAGGTTCCAAGTCAGGGACTTCCCTGGTCATCCAGTGGCTAAGACTCCACGCTCCCAGTGCAGGGGGCCCAGGTTTGATCCCTGGTCAGGGAACTAGATCCCACACGCTGCAACTAAGAGTTCACATGCTGCAACTAGAAGATCCTGCGTGCCCCAACTAAAGACCTGGTGCAGCCAAATAAATAAATAAACTTTTTTTTTTAAAAAAAAGATTCCAATTCAGTTACTAGGATCACTTTCAGTTCTGTCATGTTACTACTCTTGTTCAGAAAGTTTTGATTAAAATACAGATTCCTCTTGCAATAGAAACTTTTATCAGTTATTGTTTCTTCCTCCTCTTCTGGATTATGGAGATAAGTGAAGACATTGCCTCATTCAAAACTTCAGCATAAAATAAATTTCTCTCTTAAGTCACTGTTATTTTGAGTTGCTGCTACATGTAGCCAAACCTAACTATTACAGAAAATCCAATAAAAGATTTGCAAACATTATGGATAAAATTAGAAAGCTTTATTGAAAGACTTTAAGTTAGACCTAAATGGTATCTTACTATCCATTTTCTTCTGTGCTTTGTTTTTGTCACTCAATGTTATGTTTTTTACATTTTTCCATTGACACGAGTGTATCAGGGCCTGTGCCCTGGAGGATATCACACATGGCCACAGGAGGTAAACATAAGTGTGTTCCTTGCTTGTATAGAATTATATTGGGCACAATTTGAATGCCCATAAATAGATTAAAAGGTTCGATATTTTAAAAGTCAGTTATCCCCAAATTATTCTATAAATACAATAAAATTCTGATTCCAAATTCCAATTCAAGAGGGGTTTTTAGTGAAATTAACAAATTAATTCTAATGTACAGGGAAAAGCAAAGGGCCAAGAATAGCCAAGGCAGTTTTTTTTTTTTTAAAAAAAGAAAAGAACAAGTTAGGGAGACTTGCCTTTCTAAATATGAGACTTATTATAAAGCTTTAGTAACTGAAACAGTGAATAGTAACTAAGAGAGTTACAGTTATAGTAACTGACGCAGGAAAGGCAGAGAAATAAGACTAGATCCACACATACAAGAAATCCTGATGTTGGCAGAGGGAGTATTGCAGATTAGTCATTAAACAATGATCTAGTAATAATTGTTAATGGCATGATTTGTAACACATACAGGTGGGAAGTCTCAATACTGTAACATGTCGTTTCTATTTATTCTATAAATTCAATACACTTTTAAATGACTCCAAGTAAATTTTTCTTTTTTTAAAATTTTTATTGGAGTATAGTTGATTTACAATGTTGTGTTAGTTTCTACTGTACAGCAAAGTGAATCAGTTATATGTATTCATATATCCCCTCTTTTTTTAGATTTCCTTCCCATTTAGGTCACCACAGAGCATTGAGTAGAGTTCCCTGTGCTATACAGTAGGTTCTCATTATTTATCTATTTTATACATAGTAGTGTATATATGTCAATCCCAGTCTCCCAATTCATCCCACCTCCCTTCCCCCCTTGGTATCCATAAGTTTGTCCTCTACATCTGTGTCGCTATTTCTACTTTGCAAATAAGTCCATCTGTACCATTTTTCTAGATTCCACATATAAGTGATATTATACAATATTTGTTTTTCTTTTTCTGACGTACTTCAATCAGTATGACAGTCTCTAGGTCCATCCACATCTCTTCAAATGGCACTATTTCATTTCTTTCTGTGGCTGAGTAATATTCCATTGTATATATATACCACATCTTCTTTATCCATTCCTCTGTTGATGGACATTTAGGTTGCTTCCATGTCCTGGCTATTGTAAATAGTGCTGCAATGAACATTGGGGTGCATGTGTCTATTTGAATTATGGTTTTCTCAGGGTATATGCCCAGGACTGCGATTGCTGGATCATATGGTAGATCTATTTTTACTTTTTTAAGGAACCTCCACACTGTTCTTCGTAGTGGCTGTATCAATTTTCATTCCCACCAACAGTGCAAGAGGGTTCCCTTTTCTCCACACCCTCTCCAGCATTTATTGCTTGTAGATTTTTTGATGATGACCATTCTGACTGGTGTGAGGTGATATCTCTTTGTAGTTTTGATTTGCATTTCTCTAATAATTAATGATGTTGAACATCTTTTCATGTGCTTTTTGGCCATCTGTATGTCTTCTTTGGAGAAATATCTATTTAGGTCTTCTGCCCATTTTTTGATTGGGTTGTTTGTTTTTTTGATATTGAGCTGCATGAGCTGTTTGTATATTTAGGAGATTAATCCCTTGTCAGTTGCTTTGTTTACAAATATTTTTTCCCATTCTGAGGGTTGACTTTATGATTTTGTTTATGGTTTCCTTTGCTGTGTAAAAGTTTTAAGTTTAATTAGGTCCCATGTGTTTATTTTTGTTTTCATTTTCATTACTCTAGGAGGTGGGTCAAAAAAGACATTGCTGCAATTTATGTCAAAAAGTCTTCTGCTTATGTTTTCCTCTAAGAGTTTGATAGTGTCTGGCCTTACATTTAGATCTTTAATCCATTTTGAGTTTATTTTGTGTATGGTGTTAGGGAGTGTTCTAATTTCATTCTTTTAGCCATCCAGTTTTCCTAGCACCACTTATTGAAGAGACTGTCTTTTCTCCATTGTATATCCTTGCTTCCTTTGTCATAGATTAGTTTGCCACAGGGCATAGGTTTATCTCTGGGCTTTCTATCCTGTTCCATTCATCTATATTTCTGTTTCTGTGCCAGTACCATACTGTCTTGATTACTGTAGCTTTGTAGTATAGTCTGAAGTCAGGGAGACTTATTCCTCCAGCTCCATTTTTCTTTATCAAGATTTCTTTGGCTATTCGAGGCCTTTTGTGTTTCTATACAGATTGTAAAATTTTTTGTTCAAATTCTGTGAAAAATGCCATTGGTAACTTGATAGGGATTGCATTCAATCTGTAGCTTGCTTTGGGTAATATAGTTATTTTCACAATATTGATTTTTCCAATCCAAGAACGTGGTATATCTCTCCATCTGTTTGTGTGGTCTTTGATTTCTTACATCAGTGTCTTACAGTTTTCTGAGTATAGGTCTTGCCTCCTTAGGTAGTCTTACTCCTAGGTAATTTATTCTTTTTGTTGCGATGGTAAATGGGATTGTTCCTTAATTTATGTTTCTGATCTTTTGTTGTTAGTGCCAAGTAAATTTTTCTTAAAGAATACACACATGCACACACACACACCAAACTATAAAAATGATTGATAAATTTAGCTATATTAAAATTTAGAATGTCTTTACAATAGAAGATAATATAAATAAAACTAGTAGACCAGCCAAAAGTTGGAAAAATAGATTTGCAATATATTTGCAATAAACAACAAATGATTACTATAGAAAGTAAATTTAAGTCATATAATCAAAAGTAAAAGATAAACAATGAATAGAAAACTGTACAAAAAATATGGACAATTTACAGAAGAGGTAAACAAAAAAACAGTAAATATAATTAAAAAGTACTTACCCTCACGATTAACCAGGGAAATGATAATTAAAACAACAGAATGTCATTTCAACCATCACATAGGTAAAATTTTAAAAGCCATATCAAATCTTTACCACTTGGTAATTAAAATTCCACACACCCTCTCTCTTATAATCACTACTAGATTAAATAAGCCCAAATACTGTCTAATTCACAGTGTGGATAGACCATAATTTATTTACTAATTTCCCTATTAATAAGCATTTACCTAGTTTCTAGTTTTTTGGGCCCTACAGACAATGCTTCAAATAAATATCTTCATACATAAAAAAAAAAAAAAAGAGAGAGAGAGAGAGAGAAGCCGGGACTTCCCTGGTGGTCCAGTGGTAAAGAATCCGCCTTCCAATGCAGGGGACACGGATTCGATCCCTGGTCGGGGAACTAAGATCCCACGTGCCACAGGACAACTAAGCCTGCAAGCCGCAACTACTGAGCCTGCTCACCACAACTACTTAGCCCACGTGCCGCAACTACTGAAGGCCGCGTGCTGCAACTACAGAAGCCCCTGCACCTAGAGCCTATGCTCCACAACAAGAGGAGCCACTGCAATGAGAAGCCCACGCACCGCAATGAAGAGTAGCCCCCACTCACTGCAACTAGAGAAAGCCTGCACGCAACAACAAAGACCCAGCACAGCCAAAAAAAAAGGAATGTTTTCATTACATTTAAGTAGAGAATCGTATGCGGAAGTACTGTCAAGAAGGTTTTTTTGCTTAACTTATGTGGAGCCCAAACATAGCAATTAACATGGCCAAGCTGGTGAAAATGATTTTCAACGCTTGATTTGGATATTTTGAGTGTGTGAGCTATCTCCCGCGTGGTATAATGCTGATTGTTCTCGATTAATGTCTTGATTTGATCGCTGTCAACTTCAGCTAGTCTACCCGACCGTGGAGCATCGTCCAGCGAGAAATCTCCAGCACGAAACTTCTCAAACCAGTTTTGATGTTTGATCGGTCACAGCACCTTCTCCATACACTGCACAGATCTTTTTGTGTGTTTCAGTTGCATTTTTACCTTTCTTGAAATAATAAATCATAATATGCCGAAAATGTTGCTTTTTTCTTCCATCTTCAATATTAAAATGGCTACACAAAAACTCACCAATTCTGATGTCTTTTTTTTTAAATGTACGCTGATATGACAGCTGTCACATACAATCTAGCAAAATTGTTTCAAATGAAGTTCAGTCCAGTGGTTAAGACTTCCCCTTCCAATGAAGGACGTGCAGGTTCGATCCCTGATTGAGGAGCTAAGATCCCACATGCCTTTCTGGCAAAAAACCAAAACATAAAACAGAAGCAATATTGTAACAAATTCAATAAAGAATTTAAAAATGGTCCACAGGCATAAAAATCTTTTTTAAAAAAACCAATTCATTAAAGGTAAGCTTTTACCAACAGAGAGGTTGGAAACTTTATCCAGAAATGTTAAGACTGCATCAGGGTAGAGTTGAATCTGTCAGAACACAACAACTTAAAGCTCTAACTAACAGTCTACTCCACACTCATGTCCTACAAGCTTTCCAGCTAAGAAGACTGCCAGACAAGTTGAACAGCAAAACCAGATACAACTGACCAAAAAAAAATAGTAGCCCAACTTAGCAAGGCTTGACATAGAAAATGGATAGACAACATTCAATTTTACAGCCTCTATTTGACAAAAGGCTGCATGCCTATGTGCGTTCAAGTCACATCATAGTAATTAAACTCAATTTTTTTCATATTTTTATTGTAGCAAGGTATACATAATATGATGTTTGCCGTTCTAACCATTTCTAAGTGTACCGTTGAGTGGGAATTACATTCACAATGTTGTGCCACTACCACCACTTAAATATTTTAATGGACATTTATATTCATTCGTCTGTCAATACAGCAGGCTGGGATGGAGATCACATGTTGAACAAAAACTGCCATGGTCCATGCCTTCATGTGGCCTTAATGGACTAAGGTGCTGTTTTGGTTTTTTTTCTTTGCGGTCAGATGATGGTGAAGTCTTTCTGTACATCGGAAGATGGGCAGGGTTGAAAGTGGCCGTGGATACACTGCAGAGGTCATGGATTGGCGCGGGCGAAGGGGCGGTCTTCCAACGCCCGATTCCAGAGTCCGAGGCAAGAAGGATCTTAGCGCTCCCCGAAAGGGCGGGGCCGTTGGCAGGGCGGGACGGAGGAGCCTCAGAGAGGCTTAGGCGGGGCTGAGGGCGGGGCCGAGGGCGAGTCCTGGGTGGGGCGAGGGCGAGGGGCGGGGTCGGGGCGCGTCGGGGCGGAAGCGGCGGGCGGGTCCGTTTCGGATGACTACTCCCTCTGGCAGGGCCTGCGTCTGCACCCGGCGACGCTAGGGCCGCGGAGCTGAGTGGCGGCTTCGCCTCCGGCCCATCTCCACTGTGGTGGTGGCCTGAGGGGAAGGCTGAGTGGGATGCGGCTGACGCGGAAGCGTCTCTGCTCGATTCTTATCGCCCTGTACTGCCTCTTCTCCATCTACGCCGCCTACCACGTCTTCTTCGGGCGCAGCCGCCGGACGCAGGACGCGTCTTTGCGGGGCCTCAGGAAGGGGGCTGCCCCGGCGCGGGAGAGGCGAGGCCGAGGTAGGACACCGGCCCGCGGCCTCCCTCCTCAGCGGCGCGCCGGGACTCGGGGCTGCGGGCTGGTGGGGGCTGGGCTAGCGGAGCCGCGCGGCCACCGGTCCCGCTCTCGGATCCGGGATTGCCCCCGGGCCCCGGTATGCGCTTTTCCTCCTTCAGCTCTCGGTAGCCAGCCCAGGCCTCGGGACTGGAGGATGTATGTATGAGTGCCCCCGTCCTCGCCCAAGTCCCACACGCCGTCCCCACTCCCTACCCCTGGGGCTGACAGGTGCGCACACCTTTAAAACACATCTTAAATATCCAAGATATTTAGGTCTGCCCATTTTTGGATTGGGTTATTTGTTTTTCTGTTATTGAGCTGCCTGAGCTGCTTGTAAATTTTGGAGATTAATCCTCTGTCAGTTGCTTCATTTGCAAATATTTTCTCCCATTCTGAGGGTTGCCTTTTGGTCTTGTTTATGGTTTCCTTTGCTGTGCAAAAGCTTTTAAGTTTCATTAGGTCCCATTTGTTTATTTTTGTTTTTATTTCCATTTCTCTAGGAGGTGGGTCAAAAAGGATCTTGCTGTGATTTATGTCATAGAATGTTCTGCCTATGTTTTCCTCTAAGAGTTTTATAGTGTCTGGCCTTACATTTAGGCCTTTAATCCATTTTGAGTTTATTTTTGTGTGTGGTGTTAGGGAGTGTTCTAATTTCATACTTTTACATGTAGCTGTCCAGTTTTCCCAGCACCGCTTATTGAAGAGGCTGTCTTTTCTCCACATAATTCAAAAAGAGTCATGTACCAGAATGTTCATTGCAGCTCTATTTACAATAGCCAGGACATGGAAGCAACCTAAGTGTCCATCAACAGATGAATGGATAAAGAAGATGTGGCACATATATACAATGGAATATTACTCAGCCATAAAAAGAAACAAAATTGAGTTATTTGTAGTGAGGTGGATGGACCTAGAGTCTGTTATACAGAGTGAAGTAAGTCAGAAAGAGGAAAACAAATACCATATGCTAACACATATATATGGAATCTAAGAAGAAAAAAAAAGGTCATGAAGAACCTAGGGGTAAGACAGGAATAAAGACACAGACCTTCTAGAGAATGGACTTGAGGATATGGGGAGGGGGAAGGGTAAGCTGTGACAAAGCGAGAGAGAGGCATGGACATATATACACTACCAAACGTAAAATAGATAGCTAGTGGGAAGCAGCCGCATAGCACAGGGAGATCAGCTCGGTGCTTTGTGACCACCTAGAGGGGTGGGAGGGAGGGAGATGCAAGAGGGAAGAGATATGGGAACATATGTATATGTATGACTGATTCACTTTGTTATAAAGCAGAAACTAACACACCATTGTAAAGCAATTATACTCCAATAAAGATGTTAAAAAATATATCCAAGATATTGTCACAAAATGCCAGAGATTTGCTGGAATGCCGCTGGCTTAAGGACATCTATTCCCATATTGAAACAAAGAGCCTGCTCTAATCCTGCTGTGACTTCTGAAGGCCAGAGCGCTTCATCTCCAAGTTTTGATCCCCTCTCTTGTATTTTGACCTATGTCAGGATCGGACTCAGGCTTATTTCTCCCTTCTTTCAGAATTTTGCACAATAGTATCTGAAACTGTGGGACACTTTTCATGTTGAAGTCAAGTTTTTATGTATAGGTTGCGTTTTATATATATACGATCTGTAAAGAACTGGCAAAAGTTAAACTTGTAACTTGATGCATATTACTGTACCCAGTCATTTTAGAAGGCTTTATTTGGGAGAGAGAATTTCCTGCCGTGTGTTAACATTTTATTATTTTATATCAAGCTCTTTCAGGGTAACGGTTCAATCAAACATAAGTTATGATTTCCTTTTTTTATTTTTACAGTGTTTAACCAGTTCAAATTCTGTTGCTTTATCTCTTTGAAAAATTGAAGTTAGGATGCAATTAAAAACTCCCTAACATCTAATTTAAATGGCTTGAATTTATCTACAACTGCAGCTCTATCTTATTGATAACACTTGTTGCTCTTTTTATAACATAGAACAATCTACTTTGAGAAGTGAAGAATGGAATCCTTGGGAAGAAGATGAAAAAAATGAGCAAAAACACAGACTGCAGATATTAAATAAGTCCACAAAAGAGAAAAAAGACTTCCATGTACAAATCTGGGGCAAAGCTGCCATTGGTAAATTAATGTTTAAAGCTAAGACATGTAAAAAGCACTTTGTTAATATATTTACAGTTTATTTCATCATTTGTTAAGACATCTTGATGCATTTTTTCACTTTTTCTCAATATTCCATGTCTCTTTTCTGTTAGACAACATCTGTGTAAATGCACACACACAAACACACACATGCACACATATATTCTATTGTTGGTCTTTAGCAGAGCACAGCTTTATTTGTCAATACAAAGAGTGG
The DNA here is from genome assembly GCF_003676395.1 of Aethalodelphis obliquidens. Taxonomy (NCBI): domain Eukaryota; kingdom Metazoa; phylum Chordata; class Mammalia; order Artiodactyla; family Delphinidae; genus Aethalodelphis; species Aethalodelphis obliquidens. The sequence continues at coordinate 12,524,162 of NW_020837952.1, forward strand.
GTTGTGTTTGCATAATTATACTGAAATGCCTATGTCAACTGAATTTTCATGGAATTATGTGTCTATTGGACACTTGATGCACAAGTACAAGATGTGGCCCCTGCCCTTAATGGCCAAACAAGTTTGGGAAACATTGAACTGAACAAAGTTAAACGAGGTTCTTTATTACAGGGCTTTGTCAGAGCCTTTAATATGACAGTGTTCATTGTGAATGTCTAAGAAGGGGATATAGTATGTAGTTGATTAAACTTGTTTGCCCACAAAAGCATTTTTGCTCTGAGTATCATGAGAGTGTAGTGTTCTAAGTTATATGATATGCTCAATTAGAGAATGGGGGACCCTCAATGGGGGGTCCCCCCCTCAATGGGGGTCCTCGATGGGGGACTCTGACAGAAGAGTCAGAAAGAATTTAGTGAGTTAGAAGGGGCTTTCTTTGGCCATAAAACGTTAGATTTATGTACAGTAAGGGATATGGATAGAAGGCAACAGGTGAAAGGAAAGTAAACAGAATAGTAGTGCCTGACCCATGATGTTTCATAAATTCATAGTCACTTGCATACATACATATATACATCCTTGAAAATTACTACTGACCTCTGAAGTTCTAGTACCCAGACCCAGGCATCCAATCATCAAGTTATAGCAACATTTTTCTCTATAAAATCTCTAATATTAATTTCTTCCTTTAAATTTCCACTTCTCCATTCTAGTTTTTAATTATATTGACTTCTTAACAAGTTTCATGTTTCCAGACTTTTCTCATTTCAATCCAATAGGCACAAAGTGTCCAGATGAGCTTTATCAAGCACTGCATTCATTCATCGGCCTATTCTCTAGGCACAGTCATAGGATACCAGTCGTAGAAATTCCCATTCCAAAAGGGAGAAGATGGAAGGAAAATGGAGTCACAGGTTTAAGCAATTTTGATATCCAGCCAGGCAAACTCCATTAGGTTTGAATGCCTGGGAGTACTCTGTGGCTCAGAGCTTTACTTCTGGACTTTCAGCTCCATGCTTGGGAAGTCATCCTTCCATTTTCAGGAAGGTTAGCATGTGTTTGCAGCTCAGTAGTTTTATCATCCTGTTCCTGCTGTTAGAATTTTGGGAGTCCAATAAGCTTGTTTCATTTCAGGCTGTCTCTGTCCCTTTTAGTCCAAGCTAGCAGTGTTTCTGCTAATATAACATTCTCAAGAACCTTGTGGGTCTCCCATTTATGTCACAAAGATTTGCTTTTTTAGACAAGAGTTCCTCCACAGGTCTTACCTGGATAATCCCATCTCTGTTTCTAGCTTCTGTTGAGATGGTTAAGGAGATCCATAAATTAACACCTAATATTTTCAAAAAACCCTCTTTGTGATTGAGTATTCTGACCAGGCATTAGCAAAGGGATGTCACCTACATCCTTAGCCTTCTCTCCAGAGCATGCTTTCTTGACAGTGAATCTCCTAATTTTTCACCTCTTTTGCAATCTGAATAGGGTAAGAATTTCCGAAATCATCAAGTCATTGTTCCTTTTTGCTTACCAGTTTTTTCCTCAGTCTCTCTTTTCAACTCATATTTTACTGTAATCAGCAAGATGAAACCAGGCCACAACTTCAACACTTTACTTAGAAATCTCTTCAGCTAACTATCCAAGTTTATCGTTTACAAGTTCTGCTTTGCATATAACTGCAGGACATAATCCAGCTAAACTTTCTGCTGCTGTATAACAAAGATCCCCTTTTCTCCAGTCTCTAATGACATGTTTCTCATTTCCTCCTGAGCCCCTACCAAGAGCAATTTTAATGTGCATAGTTTTACCAACAGTCGGTTTATGGTGATTTCGGTATTCTCTAAGATGATACAGGTTTTTTCCTACTGTTCTCCTCACTTTCTTCTGAGTTCTCAGAACTGAGTCACTAACATCCATATTTCTACCTACAGTCTGTTCAAGGCAATCTATTCTAGGTGTTTTTTAATCATGCTTCTCAAAATTCTTCCAGCCTTTCCCCATTACCCAATTCCAAAGGCACTTCCAGATTTTTAAGTATTTGTTACAGCAGCACCCCATTTCCAGGTACCATAATCTATTGCTACATAATCTATAGGTTCCTTTAGCTGCCATAACCAACTACCAAAAATTTAGTGGCTTAAAACAACACATTTTTTTAATTGATCTGTGAGTGACATATAACATTATATAAATGTGTTTCAGGTATACTACATATGATTTGATATATATATTGTGAAAGGATCAACATAGTAAGTCTAGTGAACATCCGTCACCTCACATAGTTACAATTTTTTTTCTTGTGATGAGAACTTTTAAGACCTACTTTCTTAGCAACTCTCATATATGCAATACAGTATTATTAACTGCTGTCACCGTAAGTTTATTAGCTTACATTTCTGAAGGCAGAAATCTAAACTGTGTCCACAGGGCTATATTCCCTTTGGAGGCTCTAGAGGAGCATCTGCTTCCTTGCCTTTTACAGTTTCTAGTGACTGCCTGCATTCCTTGACTCATGGCCCCACCTCACTCTGACTTCTGCTTCCTCCTCACATCTCTTTCCCTCATTTTCAGTCTCCTGCCTCCCTTTCCTGAGGACCCTTGTGATTACATAGGACCCACCCAGGTAATCCAGCATAATCTCTCCACCTCAGTATCCTTATCTTAATCACATTTAGAAGGTCTCTTTTGCTTTGTAAAGTTAACATTCATAGGTGCTAGAGATTTCATCTTTGGACCTCTTGGGTTGGAGGAAAGCATTACTCAGCCTACCATATTTGGAAAGCTTTATCTGATTAGCCAAGTCTTTAAAAATGGGTTTTGTGTGTGTCTTTTAGTACCACGGTGTAATGAGAATGGAACAAAACACATCTCTCAATCTAACTTTTTAGTTACATTTACGTAATTGGGCTCCCTGATTACCTCCTCATCTCCAGATTACCTCATTGTATGACAACACAGAGTTCTGAGACCTCTACTCACAGAGCTTTCGTTCAGGTGAAATCATGATAAAACGTAGGGGCCAGCCTAAGGAGAAAAGACACAGTGGCATTTGTTTGCAGAGGGCATCATGCAGTGAAGGATGTGTGTTCAGGTGGGGAGGAGGTAATATCTCCTTGACATATTGAATGTATATGTACATACATGAGCTTCTCTGGTTCTGTTTGGCACAAGATGGTGATTTCCCCCCTCCTTCTGTTATAATATAGAAACAGTCCTAATCATACAGTAACTTACACTGTAATCATATAGTAACTTACACTGTAATATAACACATTTCAGGATAAGATAGGTAGTAAAGGTCCAGTGATGATTAGGGGTTTCTCAAATATAGAGTAAGAGAGTTTTTTGTCTTTAATATAACCCACATTTTACACTGACAACCTCTGAGTTTAGTCTCTCGTACATTAGCTGCCATATTGATGATTTTGAGCCCAAAGAGGAATAGAATCTGGTTTCCTAATCAAATGATATGAAAGAGCAGAACATAAATTCATCTCACACACTAGAGTACACCAGAAGGTACATGCTTTCATTTTTTGTTTTTTTAATTACCAGGTTTGTATCTCTGGGAGCATATTTTTGAAGGTTTACTTGAGCCCACTGATGCGACTGCTCAGCGGAGAGAAGGAAATTTAGTTGTTGGAAGAACACATTACAGGTATTAATTGTGCAGCATTAACCTTTGATATGTTGCTGTACAATTTTTTATGTAAATACTAGAAGAAAAATCAGAGGAAAATATATCAATATTTATAGAAAATATTTTCACTTCAACTTGTGAAGGATGGAGAGATAAACCTCATGTATATATATTTGTAATTAAAGCTTACCTTAAACATTTTCTTATAAAATTGGATGTTACAAAATACGGGTTTTTTGGAATCATGTGTCTATTTCATTTTAATCAAAACATGTCTGATTATATGGAAAAGTTCATGCTCTAAATTTTGCAACATTTGGTTGTTGATAAACATGTAACATTCTGTATGTTGGAATAATATGAAAACTTAAAGTATTTTTATTTTTCTCCTTCATGTAATAGATTCACATATTTTTATATATTCACGTGGTAGCAAAGCTACTGCTATTAGTTTTGAAATTTTTATCAAAACATTTCATATATGAATTCTATCATGATTTGATAGTATAGATTACCATTTCACTGCAGTATTCAGAAATCTTTTTTTAATTCAATAAAACCAATGTATTATTGACATTTTTGCACTCTTATTTTTATAAAACTTTTTATCTGTGATTGCATATTTTCTGAAGATTTTTAAATAGAATTAAGATCATTTTATTTAGAAATATTGGGACAATGAAAGAATGCTATTTTCTATTAGATTTTGCTTTCTTATTGAAATAAAAACCAAAACTAATTATTTTAAAATGCTTATTTCATTTTACAATTATATTATTAAGGGAAAAAAATGTGAACCAAAGATTATGGTTTCCTTTAGGTTTCCATTTATTTCTCACAGAAATCAAGAGGAAGAGCTATAGTTAATATCAGTTTCATTTGAATTTTCACTGCTCTTTTAATTCTTTATTTACTGTATACACACTTGGAAAGCAATTTCATTGCATGTATCTTTTCAAAGTAATCATTCTTGAAAAGTAAACAGGCTTTTAAATCATCATTGGTAATGATTATTTTTCCTTTTATCTCCAGGCTTCTATTGATCTAATCCCATTGAAGAGTTTATACATAATCCTAAACTTAAAATAGTTGGATTTGGGTGTTTGAAAGTAAATGTGTATTATGCATATAAATGTAACATTTTGCTGTTTTAAAAGTAAACGTGTTATGAGTATTAGTCTATTAGGTCTACCTACAATATATATTAGCATTTTCAAAAGAATTATTTGAAATTCATAGAGAAGTTAATATACAGTGTTACTACAGCAAAGGTTTTGAGCAAATGGCATTAACTCCCAAAAGAAAAACTAACTTCCTGTTTCCTTCTGAAATTTTTACCTGAGATTTTATATTATGATTAAATAACAATGCTACTTCCTTTTAGAATTTGAGAGAACTGTATATTCAAGGAAGTTCACTATTGTAAAAGATTTTTTAAACATTTTATTAAAGTTTTAGGCTTATGGAAAGTAGCATACATAATTTATCCAAAATTAATAAACTTTTATGAAATTGCAAGTTTTGAGTTGAATCAGGCTACATGGGTATTAACTTAAATGTTTCAACACATTCTTTTTTTTTAAGTTATTTATTTTATTTATTTATTTTTGGCTGCATTGGATCTTTGTTGCTGCGCGCCGGCTTTTTGTGGTTGTGGTGAGTGGGGGCTACTCTTCATTGCGGTGTGCGGGCTTCTCATTGCGGTGGCTTCTCTTGTTGCAGAGCATGGGCTCTAGGCGCATGGACTTCAGTAGTTGTGGCTCGCGGGCTCTAGAGCACAGGCTCAGTAGTTGTGGTGCACAGGCTTAGTTGCTCCGTAGCATGTAGGATATTCCCAGACCAGGGCTCGAACTTGTTCCCTGCATTGGCAAGCGGATTCTTAACCACTGCGCCACCAGGGAGGTCCCAACACATTCATTTTTATTTGACCAAAAGTGAATTGGCAGTAATCGGTCATCTTGAAGATATAGAAAGAGTTTCTAAATACTATCAAAATCCTTTAAATAAGCATAAATACATTCTATTTAAATAAACCTTTAAGTTTACAAAGCGCTTATATCATTTAACGTTAATTTCACAGCACTTCCGAGGCAGAAAATAGAAAGGGTATCCTCAGTGTTCCAGGGTCAATCAGGCTCCTGAATGCTGATTATTATCTATTCATAGGCCCAAATAATGTAATCCAGAATGTCGAGTAAATAACTCAGAATGGAAATAGAACTGTCGGTCAGTCCACATGTTTGTATTGGCTTGACCAGCACATTCTTTCCATATAGGCAGACTACAAATGATACCTAAATATTTGAGAGTTGTTTGATTAAATATGGAATCAAAATGTGGGCTATAACTATATATAGCACTTCCAAAGCTGTGTGTTTCAGAAGGGAAGAAATGAATGACTCCATGTTCACCACTGAGTCAGTACCATACATAGGCTGTGCTCAGGATGTGAATAGATGAATACATGCAGGGCAGACTGAACTTGTGAGGCAGGCTGGTGAAGTCCAGTCACCTGTTGGCAGTGTAGCAATGTGACTGAGTTGTTAAGGGCACAGACTCTGAAGCCAGAATATCTCAGTTCCAATTCCAGCTTTACCTCTTATTAGTGTCTGACCTTGGCAAGTTTCTTAACCTCTCAGTGCCTGGATTTCCTTGAGTTTAAAATAATTATAATGTAATGTAATATATATATATATAATATAATATAATATAATAATTTAAAATAATTATTAAGGTAAATATTAGTTTCTATTTCACAGGATTGTTTTGAAGATTAAACGCATTAATAGATATACAGTGCTTAGACCAGTATCTGGCACATGGTAATCACTAATAGAAGTCTTGTTATTAGTTTTATTATTTTTACTGTTACTTAAATAGGTACTGCAACATCTCCCTACCTTTCAGTTCTCCTTTTTTCTGTGTTTCCATTATTGTCTATTATCTCTCCATTCACATACCTCCCAGTAAACACCTTTTTGATACATGTTTTCTGTTAATGTGTTCAATTAGGTTACAAGCTAGCATGGCACCCATTCCGTCTCTTGAAGGAACTTTGCCTGTCTCAGCTCATATCTGTCATATGTTCATTTATAGTTTAATTTCAAAGGGCAACTTTATGTTTAATTTCTTAGGAGGAGTCTTCTGCTTATCATAACCTTTGATTATCCCCAAAAGACTGCCTTCAGAATTCTGTAATGTGCATGTGCAGGCATTATCATAAGATATATAAATGTCTACCCATTTGATAAAACAAAAGTTAGATGCTAAATTACTTAATTCGTTGTTATCTAAATTCAATTATCTTTCTTTTTTTTAATTTATTTTTGGCTGCGTTGGGTGTTTTGTCGCTGCGCGCAGGCTTTCTCTAGTTGCGGCGACTGGGGGCTCCTCTTGTGGTGCGCAGGCTTCTCATTGCGGTGGCTTCTCTCATTGCGGAGCATGGGCTCTAGGCACGCGGGCTCAGTAGTTGTGGCTCATGGGCTCTAGAGCGCAGGCTCAGTAGTCGTGGTGCACGGGCTTAGCTGCTCCGTGGCATGTGGGATCTTCCCCGACCAGGGCATGAACCTGTGTCCCCTGCATTGGCGGGCGGATTCTTAACCACTGCGCCACCAGGGAAGTCCTAAATTCAATTATATTTTCAATGAACATCTGCTCCTTATGAAAAAGTTGAACTTTTCTCTGAAGCTCACGATAAAATGTGTCTGATTCCTATTTTTAGAATTTCCAGATATTACTATTATAAGAATTTAGTGAGCTCACTACTCATTACAGTGAGTGAAAGCTTTTATAGATAATATTAATGGCTATACTATTTTCAGTCATATACTGGACCATAGATCAATACAGATCTCAAATAAAATTTTCATTGGTAAAGAAAGACAATATAGTTAATTTTTCATAATGCCCATTCTCCCACTCCAGCCAAGCTAGTATGAGGGTGGGAGTGTTCCATCATAAACACTGAATTCAGAAGGCGTGGAGTCATGGCAATGATGCTGGCCACAAAAGTGGGGTGAATTGCAACAGCTATTCAAAAGTAAGGGCCTTTCATGGGTTCGGTATACCTATTTTCTAGAACTATGTACTAACCAAAAATGATGTAGAATGCGATGGCTGAGAGCTGTGTGGATGGTTTAGCTTGTGTGCTTATTCTTTATCAAGGCATATGCCAGACTCTTAGCTGGCAATTATTAATCTTATCTGTAACTCACTTAATGTAATAGCATATAGCGTTTGTTCAGTAGCACTCACTGAATTTAGAAACAATAATTATATTGGATTCTAAAAAACTATATTTTGCTCACGTTCAGCTTAGAACTCAATAGTCAAATGATTTCTCTGGACTCTGTAAGTATTGAAAGTACTTATTGGGAAGAAAGTTTTCTTCCGAACCTAGCAGAAAAATAATAAATATTGAAAATTAGAAGTTCTGACTATTAAATATATGCTAAGAAATCTAGAAGAGCAAGTCGCTGTTTTAAAATTCTGTGTATGAGCTCCTTAAATATGTTCATTTTTCAGCTAATGGATATTTGTGACTGATGCATGATGAATAACTTCAGGAAACTAAAATACATCTTTTATCATGCATAAATATACTATAATATCTCATACATATGCCCTACTTATGTAATAAATGTATAGCTAGAAATTTATTAATAAATTGAATTTTTGTAACTTGATTCATATTTTAAATGCAGTAGGAGAACTTAAATAAATTGGTAGAGCAGATAACTCCCTTAAAGAGAATTATGGCTTAACTCATTCAGCATTTACTGAGTGCCTGCTAGTTAGTTCCTAGTAGGCTCTGAGGATTTCAAAGAGAATAAAATACTTTTCCCTAGCCTCAGGGAGTTCACACACTAGTGGCTGAGATAAACGCATAAATAATTTTCATACCTTATACAAAGCATAATGGTAAGGATGTGCATACTCCTTAGTTGTTAGGGAAATATAGAGGGAAGGCCACTAACTCAATGAGTAGAGTTGGGGATATGGGGCCTATCAAGAAAGACTTCCTAGAGGAGGTGATAGCTGAGCTAAGTCTTAAAAGATTAGTAGGATTTAGGAAGGCAGTGAGAGGAGTGATTATATTCCCAGCAGAGGCAATATCAGGGCCTAAGAATTGATAAACAGCTTGGGTTGTGCATAGAATCGCAAACCATTCAGAATCCCTAGAGCATGAAGATGGGGTAGGTAGTTCATATTGGGAGTGGAGGGCAAGGGCCAGATCGTCATGGACCTTGTATTTGCCACATTAAAACTCTTGGACTTTATTCTTGTTCAGTGAAAAGCAGTTGAAGATGATTAAGCTAGATAGTGGTATTGTCATGTATGTTTTTTGTGTAGATGTCTCCAGTAGCCATGTGGAAAAATGATTTGAAGGAGACAGCTGAATGCAGGCAGACCAGGACATTGCATTAGGAAACTATGAGTATCCAGCAGAGATATAAATAAGGGATGAAATTGGGAAATGGTATTCCAGCAGAGCCAGGAATTTTAGAAATTTGGGGACAAAACTATCAGAATTTAAGGATTATTAGATGAGAGCAAGAATCGAATGTGATAGTTTCCTGGTTTCTAGCTTGCATGACTGGATAGCTAGTATGCGTTCAAGATAGAAAATACAGAAAGAATAACAGCAGATTTTTCTACTCTTCTCTAGGCCACTACCCAACACCTGCCTAACCCCCTCTTTCTCAGCAGACAACCCTGCCTCTATTTCCTCAAGATATCCACAATTATCTCCCTTAACCAGCTGCCCCTCTAACATTTACCTACATGATCTCTATGTGATCCCTCACCTAACATTCTCTCTTTCCTCAGCTCTCAGACAATGAGGTGATCTCCCTCACCTGTGTTCAGTATTAACTCCCTCCACCTGTGCATCCCTTCTGCATATCCCAAGACCTTGCTCCATCGGTTACTTCCTTGCTCTCCTTTGTCTCCCACCTTTCACTCATTATTGCGTTCTCACCTTCTCATCCACACTTTCAGAAGAGTTGTCTACACTTACTGTCCCCACTTACTTCTTTTTTGTAATTTATTTTATTCAAGTATAGTTGATTTACAACGTTGTGTTAATTTCTGCTGTACAGCAAAGTGATTCAGTTATACATATATATACATTGTTTCATGTTCTTTTTCATTATCGTTTATCACAGGATGTTGAATATGGTTCCCTGTGCTATACAGTAGAACCTTGTTGTTTATCCATTCTATGTATAATAGTTTGCATCTGCTAATGCCAAACTCCCAATCCATCCCTCCCATACTCCCCATGCCCCTTGGCAACCACAAGTCTGTTCTCTATGTCTGTGAGTCTGTATTGTAGATAAGTTCATTCGTGTCATATTTTAGATTCCACATATAAGTGATATCATATGGTTTTTGCCTTTTTCTTTCCGACTTCATTTAGTATGAAAACCTCTAGGTCCATCCATGTTGCTGCAAATGGCATTATTTCATTATTTTTTATGGCTGAATAATATTCATTGTGTATGTGTACCACATCTTCTTTATCCATTCATCTGTCAATGGACATTTAGGTTGTTTCCATGTCTTGGCTATTGTGAATAGTGCTGCTATGAACATAGGGGTGTATGTATCTTTTTGAATTAGAGTTTTATCTGGATATATGCCCAGCAGTGGGATTGCTGGATCATATGGTAACTCTGTTTTTAGTTTTTTGAGGAGCCTCCAAACTGTTTTCCATAGTGACTGCACCAATTTACATTCCCACCAACAGTGTAGGAGGGTTCCCTTTTTTGCACACCCTCCCCAGCATTTGTTAATTGTAGACTTTTTAATCATGGCCATTCTGACTGGTATGAGGTGGTATCTCATTGTAGTTTTGATTTGCATTTCTCCCCACTTCTTACTGTCCCCTTCTCATTCACTTCTCAACCCACTGCAGTCTGACTAACACACCTCCCAACACACACACAACTATCTGAATCTTATGGGATTTTTTTTTTACCCCTAAAGTTTCTTTACCTAAATCTGTGCTTCCCAAACTGTATACTGAGGCACCCTGGGGCACCACAAATATTTGTAGGAGTCACAATTATACTTCATATCTGTCAAACACCATGCAAACTAGTTTGAGGTAGTTCAAGTTTCAACATTAGATCACCCTACATCCATTTCAGAGATGTCATACATTTCAGGAGCTGGATTTCCTATAGTTGCTGTGATCAAATCCAAGTACTGTGCAAAAATCAAAGTGGAACAGGCAGCGACCGAGGCAGTGTCCTCTCTGATTCCAAGGTTTGAGAAGTTGTGTAGTGCTCAACGGGTGCACACCTCCCATTATTAAGTGTGTGTGGTTAGTTAAGAATCAGATAGGAATATTATTTTTTCCTTCAGTGTATGTGTATTATTTTTAAAGTGGCTTCTAAGCGCTTAGGACATAAATACTAAGTTATTTGGATCTAACAACTTAAAAAACTGAACCATTACTCATTTCTTCTGGCTTGAAAAAATTACTAAAACACTGAAAGTCTTGGGAACCATTAAAATTTGGGAACCTCCAATCTATACCTTAGCTCCAGAGCATTGACCCCAGGGCTTTCACTATTACTTGAACATGGCCTTGAGGTCTAGAAAACCAATTAGTCAGAGCATAAGAGCTGACATGCCTGCTTGCTGGAATGTGAGAGCATTCTACAAAAAGAGAGCTGTGGAGATTCCAAGATTGCTCAAATGTGCCCTGAATGAATCATGCTTTTGTTAATTTGTGTGGATCAATAAAATTAGAACTATTCCCACCTATAATTTTAAAGGAGAGAAAAAGTGTTCATGTACTACCAATAATAAGTATTTTAAACCTATCATAATTATCATCATTCTCTTTAAAGTGCTTCCTAACCCCTCAGATTCTGCCCGTTCTCTTAAATTACTAAATGATTGCTGAATTATTTGGCATCTTCCTGTCCAAAGCAGACTCAAAATGCAGTTCTGATCCGTGTAGCTTATTATCACTGTAGAATAATGTCATAGAATTCATACAGTATATATACAGACAAAATACATATTTATATTTTGTGTTTTAACTAATATCTACTAATTTGAGTACTTGTTAACCATAGTGTCATGGGAATGACTCAAGCTCTGAAGTTAGATCTTTTGTTTTGTTTTTTTTGTTGTTGTTTTTTTGCTGAAGTTAGATCTTGATTCAAAACTTGATGCTGCCATCACAGGTTGTGCAACTTAAGCCTGATTTCCCAAATGCAAAATGGGGGACTAATCTCTGCAGAGTTGTTGTGGAGGTTAAAGGATAACCTGTGCAGAGTGCCTATGTATCATGTATATAAAAGGCATTTAATAATGTTAGTTTTTATCCCCAACAATAAGCAAAAAAAGCAGGATTTCAGCATATTTCTACTAAATATTAAAAGATTCTAGCAAGTTATAAAGAAATGTTTGAGCAGCTTGCAAAGAATCTAGGACCGTTGTAACTAAGTTTACGATAGGTTAAATGGTATTTTTTGTATTTAATGCATATTCGTGTAAAATATTTCAATGGTATTGGTTGTTCGAAGCAGCACATAATATGAAATGTGAGTTATGACATGTTTCTATTCCTTTTATGATATTTTTTAAATACCTTAAAGAATAGAGAGTAATACAGTAGATTCCCATTTACCCACCACCTAGAACTAACAAATTCTGGCTCTCTGTCATACTTGCTTCAGATATTTAACTTTCCTCGTAAAAGAATTAGATATTTCCAGTAAAGGCAATAAATGCTCTCTTTGTATTGTTCCTCAGGCCCTTTCCTCTTCCTTCCTCCTAAGAGACAACCACTAACTATCGTGAGTTTGTTATATATATCTTTCCATTCAAATTTTTATATTTATACTTTTATTAGATATATAAGGTAAATATTTTTTCCTGTGGGTACTTTCAAATTTGCATATAATTAATCTGTCTACAACCAAAGTTTCCCACTAATCTACATCTATGTCCCATCATCCAGAGTTGTTCAAAAAAACATGTGTTATAGAAATTATTTCTAGAAAGAACATGGATTAAGTTTCATTATATACTTTATATAAAATGATTTAAAACTTCTGATACCAAATACTTTTGTTCTCTTTTTGTTTGTCTCTTGTTTTTGTTTTGTGTTTAACAGCTTCATCACTGGTCCAGCTGTGGTCCCAGGGTACTTCTCTGTTGATGAGAATAATGTGGTACTCATTCTAAATGGAAGAGAAAAAGCAAAGGTCTTTTATGCCACCCAGTGGTTACTTTATGCACAAAATTTAGTGCAAACTCAAAAACTCCAGCATCTTGCTGTTGTTTTGCTTGGAAATGAACATTGTAATAATGAGTGGATAAACCAGTTTCTCAAAAGAAATGGAGGCTCTGTGGAACTACTTTTCATAATATATGACAGCCCCTGGATTAATAACATGGATGTTTTTCAATGGCCTTTAGGAGTAGCAACGTAAGTACCAAATATTCTTACATGTTTTTAGACTCTAAGACCTGAATTTCTGTATCAGCAAGATTGTGTTTTAAATTTGTAATAAATGTAGTTCTTCTGAGCTTATTGAGGCTGTGTACAACCTTTTGTATGGGCAAAAATATGGTTTGGTCTCATGCTTTGGTAATAATGATGTTTTTTAGAGTATTTAGACTTTTATGAGGAGAGCAGATGAGTTACATTTTTGTATTTTAGAACCCCAAGTCATAGGATAAATTTTAAAGTTTATCACTAGTACCTTAAAGAAATGTTTAGCGGTGGATGGCAGACAGACGGACCTTCCTAAAACAATTATAGAATCTCTATATATAACTATACCTATATAAGTATATAGATATAGAGTTTTCTTGAATCCTTACTTTATTTCTTCTTTTTTTTGAGGGGGGGCATGCCACATGGCATGCGGGATCTTAGTTCCCTGACCAGGAATTGAACCCATGCCCCCTGCAGTGGAAGCGTGGAGTCTTAACCACTGGACCGCCAGCGAACTCCCCTTAAATCCTTACTTTAGATCCAATATTAAATGAAGAGCACACTGACCCTGGGGTTTGGGAGGATTATAATATGCTCAGGTCTCCGACTAAGATTGATAGAATTTGCACAAATCTGTTGTGTAAAAAGAAAGGGTAATTAAATATTATGTAATATATGTAAAGTCTTTCTATAGAACTGGAAACTTATTTTGTATCATTCTGTTAATAGAGAGCCTTTGAATAACAGTAAGTTGACTTTAAGTTGCCACTAGTACATAAACTTCCTGATGGCAGGGATTTTTGTCTCTTTTGTTCACTACTTTATCTGTAGAGCCTAAAACAGTGCCTACAGAGTAATCATTCAATAAATATTTGTTGAATGGATGAATTATGAAATAGCTCAGTAATATGATACTGTATTTGAATCAGATGTTCATTATGCATTATTTTATCACTGGTTACAAAATGTGACCTTAGACTGCTGCCCAGTTGGCTACACAAATATCACCAGGGAAGCACATTAATAAGACATATTCCCTGGCCTTCCACAACAAAATTCTGACTCAGCAGGCTTAGGGTAGGGCAGACAAAAAGGTTTGTTAGGTATAGCCAAGTTAAAGGTGCTCTGAAAAATCTATCCCTTGTGTAGAGCCCATATTTGTAAAATGTTTTGAAACAAAAGAATTACTTCTTCACAGTAACTCTGGTAATGTTGGACAAAGCCAGTATCTTTCCTGTAGAGCAGTGGTTCTCAACCAGGTGCAATTTCACCCCACCCCCACCCCCAGGAGATATTTGGCAATGTCTGGAGATATATTTGGTTGTTACAAGTGGAGAGAGGAGGTTGTACTGGCATCTGGTGGATAGAGGCCAGGGCTGCTGCTAAATATCTTACAATGTAGAGGACAGCCTCCACAATGGAGAATTATCTGGCCCAAATGGCAGTAATGCCGAAATCGAGAAAACCTGTTACAGACTAACTGTTACGTTAAGCTTTCTCTTAAGTGAAGGTTGTAGTTCAGGCACATAATTTGATGCCTGGAATTACCAAATGCCTATTAGAATGGGCCAGTTGCAACAGGCCTCTCCTGTGTGGGATGTAAGGTTGTTTTTTTTTTTATCTACTTGATAAGCCTTTGGAGTTGGAGTTCTTTGCTGTAGCAGTATGTATTCTGTAATCTTTCCATCACCTGCCTAAAACATTAATTAAATCATGATTATTATGAATGTAGAAGATTCTTTATACCTTTAAGGTCTTAAATTCAACCTGTCTTATAACTTCAGGTAAGTAATGGAAGTTGAAGAATATAAAAAACAAAGCACTTTAGGCACATAGTCTCTATAGCAATTTTGTAAAAGATGTCAAAGTGAGAATTTTTTTTAAGTCAATAGATTTAGGAACTTTTCCAAAGTAAGCATGGAAAATTATAATTTGGGGTTTAGAAAATCATATTTTAAATCTCTTTTCTCTACATCATCATGCTACCTAAGATGTTAGATTATGGAAATTTTGCTAGCCCTATTGTCATATATTATTAACTCACATGTACTTATTTTTATAGATACAGGAATTTTCCTGTGGTGGAGGCGAATTGGTCAATGCTGCATAATGAAAGGCCATACTTGTGTAATTTCGTAGGAACCATTTATGAAAATTCATCCAGACAAGCACTAATGAACATTTTGAAACAAGATGGGAATGATAAGCTTTGTTGGGTTTCAGCAAGAGAACAGTAAGTTCTGTGTCTACTTGATTCATCCATTTTGTCTCCAATCTGAGAGTTGCTTTGTGTGACAGCACAGGTTTTCACAGACATTTTTAACTCCATTAATACCAGTCTTTCTCCAGAAGATGCATGAGTAATTAAAGCTGTGAAGAAACTATGTTATATACATTAAAAATAGAGAGACTCTCCTGTAGTCCATCTTGAAGGGGAATGCTGGTAACTATCATATGCAAATGTCAATTGTTCAGGTTTCCTCAATAATATTTGTTAGTCAGATTTGAACACAGGAGATTGTAAATGACAGTAATGGTCTTAGGTTCATCTCTGAGATGTTCGGCAAACCAGTTCAGTGTTCCAAGACTGGCATGCCATACTCCTCACACCTTCAGGAAACTGACACCACCCTGAGGACAGAGGCCATGTACTATTCTTCTTTGAATCCCCAGATGTAACATAGGACCTTGAATAAAGTAGGCCAGGATAAGTGGGGAGTGGATGGATGGATGGATGGATGGATTTAACTGCATTAACTTTCTTCCATCTTTTACATGGTAATCATGAAACAGGTGTTCATGGACTGAAGGAAGAAATTTGGGGATCATTCATTTTATTTTTAGATAAACAAATGGAGTTTCATGTGTAAAGCAGAGTCATCAGAGAAGTAATGCCTAAACAAAAATGTCCTTTTAGATCTAGAAATACATTAATTGGCGCAGATACTCGCCTGACTCTACTACAACCAAGAATACTCTACCCAGCAAGACTCTCATTCACATTTGATGGAGTGATCAAAAGCTTTACAGACAAACAAAAGCTAAGAGTACAGCACCAGCCTTACAACACATGATAAAGGAACTTCTCTAAGTGAAAAAAAGAAAATGCCACAACTAGAAAGAAGAAGATTACAAAATGAAAGAAGTAAAGGCATACAGTGAAAGTAGGAAATCACCACACACAAAGCTGGTAGGGAGGTTAAAATACAAAAGTAGTAAAATCATCCATATCCACGATAATCAGTTAAGGCAGCAGTCCCCAACCTTTTTGGCACAAGGGACCAGTTTCGTGGAAGACAGTTTTTCTACAGACTTGGGGTGGTGGGGGTGTTGATGGTTTGGGGATGATTCAAGTGCATTCATTCCATTTACTCTGTGTACTTTATTTCTATTATTATTACATTATAAAATATAATGAAATAATTATACAACTCACCATAATATAAAATCAGTGGGAGCCCTGAGCTTGTTTTCCTGCAGCTAGATGGTCCCATCTGGGGGTGATGGGAGACAGTGACACCCGAGGTGTGTTGCTTATGTCCAGTCTACTCCATAAGATGCAGCTTGTCACTTGCCACTCACTGATAGGGTTTTTTTTTTAAATTAATTTACTTATTTGGTTGTGCTGGGTCTTAGTTGCAGCATGTGGGCTCCTTAGTTGAGGCAGTCGGGCTCCTTAGTTGCAGCTCCAGGGCTCCTTAGTTGCAGCACACAGTCTCCTTAGTTGTGGCATGTGAACTCTTAGTTGCAGCATGCATATAGCATCTGGTTCCCTGACCAGGGATTGAACTCAGGCCCCCTGCATTGGGAGCATGGAGTCTTATCCACTGTGCCACCAGGGAAGTCCCACTGTGCCACCAGGGCAGTCCCACTGATAGGGTTTTGATATGAGTCTGCAAGCAGTTGATTTATTATGGTCTCTGTACAGTCAAACCTCTCTGCTAATGATAATCTGTATTTGCAGCCACTCCCCAGCACTAGCATCGCTGCCTCAGCTCCACCTCAGATCATCAGGCATTAGATTCTCATAAGGAGCGCGCAACCTAGATCCCTCACATGTGCAGTTCACAGTAGGGTTCGCCCTCCTATGAGAATCTAATGCCGCCACTGATCTGACAGGAGGTGGAGCTCAGGTGGTAATGCGAGCAGTGGGGAGGGCTGTAAATACAGATGAAGCTTTGTTCACTTGCCCACCGCTCACCTCCTGCTGTGTGTCCCGGTTCCTAACAGGCCACGGACCACTACCGGTCTGTGGCCTGGGGGTTGGGACCCCTGAGTTAAGGGATACACAAAACAATTAGATGTAAAACATGATATCAAAAACAGTAATTGGGAGGATTTCCCTGGTGGTCCAGTGGTTAAGAATGCACCTTTCAATGCAGGGGACATGGGTTTGATCCCTGGTTGGGGAACTAAGATCCTACATGCCGCGGGGCAACTAAGCCCACACACCACAGCTATTGAGCTCACGTGCCTCAACGACAGAGCCCGTGTACCGCAAACTACAGAGTCCACGTATTCTGGAGCCTACGTGCCACAACTAGAGAGAGAAAATCCACACACCACAACTAGAGAGAAGCCCACGCGCCACAATGAAGAGACTGTGTGCTGTAACAAAATATTCCCACGTGCCTCAACAGAGATCCCATGTGCCACAACTAAGACCCGGCACAGCCAAAAATAAAGAAAATAAATATTTAAAAGTAAAGAATAAAAACCATATAATCATCTCGATAGAAAAAACTTTGGATAAAGTTCAGCATCCATTTATGATAAAAACTCTCCAGAAAGTGGGCATAGAGGGAGCATACCTCAACATAATAAAGGCCATATATGACAAATCCACAGCTAACATAATACTCAATGGTGAAAAGGTGAAAGCATTTCCTCTGAGATCAGGAACAAGACAAGGATGCCCACTCTCACTGCTTTTATTCAACACAGTTTTGTAGGTCCTAGCCACAGCAATCAGAGAAGAAAAAGAAACAAAAGGAATCCAAATTGGAAAGGAAGAAGTAAAACTGTCACGTTTGCAGATGACATGATACTATACATAGAAAATCCTAAAGACGCCACCAGAAAACTATTAGAGCTCATCAGTGGATTCAGTAGAGTAGCAGGATTCAAAATTAATATACAGAAGTTACTTGCATTTCTGTACACTAACAATGAACTATGAGAAAGAGAAATTAAGGAAACAATCTCATATACCGTCTCATCAAAAAGAATAAAATACCTAGGAATAAACCTACCTAGGGAGGTAAAAGATCTATACTCAGAAAACTATAAGACATTGATGAAAGAAATTGAAGATAACACAAACAGATGGAAAGATATACCTTGTTCTTGGATTGAAAAAATTAATATTGTTAAAGTGACCATACTATCCAATGCAATCTATAGATTCAGTGCAATCCCTATCAAAATATCAATGGCATTCTTCACAGATTAGAACAAATAATTTTAAAATTTGTATGGAAACACAAAAGACCCCAAATAGCCAAAACAATCTTGAGAAAGAGGAACAGAGCTGGAGGAATCATGCTACCTGACTTCAGACTATACTACAAAGCTACAGTCATCAAATCAGTGTGGTACCAGCATAGAAACAGACACATAGATCAGACACATAGATCAATGGAACAGACTAGAGAGCACAGAATACTCTTTGACATAGGCAGAATACTCTTTGACATAAATCACAGCAATATTGTTTTGGATCTGTCTCCTAAAGCAAAGGAAGCAAAAGCAAAAATAAACAAATGGGACCTAATTAAACCTAAAAGCTTTTGCGCAGTAAAGGAAACCATCAACAGAACGAAAAAACAACCCACTCAATGGGAGAAGATATTTGCAAATGATATGACTGATAAGGCGTTGATATCCAACATATATAAACAGCTCATCCAACTCAACATCAAGAAAGCAAACAACCTGATTAAATAATGGGCAGAAGAACTGAAAAGATATTTCTCCAAAGGGGAAATGCAGATGGCCAACACACACATGAAAAGATGCTCAACATTGGTAATCATCAGGGAAATGCAAAGCAAAACCACAATGAGATATCACCTCATACCTGTCAGAATGGCTATCATCAAAAAGAACACAAATAACAAATATTGGCGAGGATGTGGAGACAAGGGCACTGTTGGTAGGAATGTAAATTGATGCAGCCACTGTGGAAGACAGTATGGAGATTTCTTAAAAAACTAAAGATAGAACCACCACATGACACAACAGTTCCACTCCTGGGTATATAAAAAAACAAAAAAACTGGAAAAAAACCAGAAACACTAATTTGAAAAGATACGAATACATGCACCCCAATGTTCATAGCAGCATTATTTACAACTGCCAAAATATGGAAGCAGACTAAGCATCCATCAACAGATGAATGGATAAAGAAGATGTGGTACATATATATATACAATGGAATACTAATCAGCCATAAAAAAGAACAAAATTTTGCCATTTGCAGCAACATGGATGGACTTGGAGGGTGTTATGCTAAGTGAAATAAGTCAGACAGAGAAAGACAAATACTGTTTAATATCACTTAATGTGGAATCTTAAAAATACAACAAACTAGTGAATAAGACAAAAAAGAAGCAGACTCAGATACAGAGAACAAGCTAGTGGTTACCAGTGAGGAGAGGGAAGCAGGAGCGGCAATTTAGAGGTAGAGGGGGAAGAAGGGTTATTATGTGATTATATGAAATTATGTGTGTGCAACTTTTGAAAATTGTAAAGCATCATACAATTTAAGAAATGTTTCATTCAAAGAAAAGGGGTTGGAAATTGTAAAAAATCAACCAATCATTCAGGCATAGAAATACAAAAAAAAAAAAGAAAAAAAGAAATCCTGACTCTATTGCTAGTGTAATCATATCCATTCAGTATTGCTAGTGTAATCATATATATATATATTTTTTTACATCTTTATTGGAGTATAATTGCTTTACAATGGTGTGCCAGTTTCTGCTTCACAGCAAAGTGAATCAGTTATACATATACATATGTTCCCATATCTCTTCCCTCTTGCGTCTCTCTCCCCGCCACCCTCCCTATCCCACCCCTCTAGGCGGTCACAAAGCACTGAGCTGATCTCCCTGTGCTATGCGGCTGCTTCCCACTAGCTATCCATTCCACGCTTGGTAGTGTATATATGTCCATGCCACCCTCCCGCCCTGTCACAGCTTACCCCTCCCCACCCCATATCCCCAAGTCCATTCCCCAGCAGGTCCACGTCATATATATATATTTTTTAACATCTTTATTGGAGTATAATTGCTGTACACTGTTGTGTTAGTTTCTGCTCTATAACAAAGTGAATCAGCTATACGTATACATATATCCCCATATCCCCTCCCTCTTGCATCTCCCTCCCACCCTCCCTATTCCACCCTTCTAGGTGGTCACAAAGCACTGAGCTGATCTCCCTGTGCTATGCAGCTGCTTCCCACTAGCTATCTGTTTTACATTTGGTAGTGTATATATGTCCATATCACTCTCTCACTTCGTCCCAGCTTACCCATCCCCCTCCCTGTGTCCTCAAGTCCATTCTCTATGTCTGCGTCTTTTTTCCTGTCCTGCCCCTAGGTTCTTCAGAACTTTTTTTTTTTTAGATTCCATATATATGTGTTAGCATATGGTATTTGATTTTCTCTTTCTGACATACTTCACTCTATGGCAGACTCTAGGTCCATCCACGTCACTACAAATAACTCAATTTTGTTTCTTTTTATGGCTGAGTAATATTCCATTGTATATATGTGCCACATCTTCTTTATCCATTCATCTGTCAATGGACACTTAGGTTGCTTCCATGTCCTGGCTGTTGTAAATAGAGCTGCAGTGAACATTGTGGTACATGACTCTTGTTGAATTATGCTTCTCTCAGGGTATATGCCCAGTAGTGGGATTGCTGGGTCATATGGTAGTTCTATTTTTAGTTTTTTTAAGGAACCTCCATACTGTTCTCCATAGTGGCTGTATCAATTTACATTCCCACCAACAGTGCAGGAGGGTTCCCTTTTCTCCACACCCTCTCCAGCATTTATTGTTGGTAGATTTTTTGATGATAGCCATTGTGACTGGTGTGAGGTGATACCTCATTGTAGTTTTGATTTACATTTCTCTAATGGCCAGTGTAATCATATTATATCCATTCAGTCAACAAATATTTATCAAGCAACTGCTATATGCCAAAAACTATTTTAGCCATAAAGGGATACAGCAGTGAGCAAAACAGTCAAAAGGGTCCATGCCCTCTTAGAACTTAAATGCTTATTGGAGGAGACAAACCAATAAAATATATTGTGTCATATATACATAGTGTCAGACGATGATAAATACCATGTAAAAAAATTGAGCATAATACCATGTAAAAAAATTGAGCAGAGGAGGTGTAGAGAGGACTTGGGGTCAGGAGTGGAGCATTTGATATTTTAGAATAGCCAAGGAAAGTGCTGGTTAGAAGTTTGCATTTAAGCACAGGACTGAAAAAGGCAGAGGGGTGAGCCTCATGTCTCTTTGGGAGAAGAGTTGCCCAGGCAGAGGGAAGAGCAAATATAAAGGCCTAAGGTGGAAGCATGCTTACCATGTGTGAGGAACAAGGGACAGTGTGCCTAGAATGGAATGAGTGAGGGCAAAATAACAAAGCTTACTGTGGGAACAGAATTATTCTTGAAATCTCTCTCCTACCATTGAGCCAGGAGGTGGAGTAGGTGTCCTCCTTCTCATTGCTGCTTCCAGACCACTCTCCCTTTTCCCTCCCTAAAACCTCCAGTTTTGAATCTAATACCAGCAGACAAAACTATCCATTATTCTTTCTCTTTGAAATCATAAGGGGAAGGGATAAATTGGGAGATTGGGATTGACATATACACACTACTATATATAAAGTAGATAACTAGTAAGAACCTATGTATAGCACAGGGAACTCTACTCAATATTCTGTAATGAGCTACATGGGAAAAGAATCTTAAAAAAAGAGTGGAGGTATATATATGTGTAACTGATTCACTTTGCTGTACACCTGAAACTAACACAACATTGTAAATCATCTATACTCCAATATAAAATTAATTTTAAAAAAACTCCTAAAAGAAAAGAGAAATCATATACTGACCCTTGGGTTTATCCCCTTAATTCTTGGAAGAGTCTAGTTCCTGGCCTACTCTCAGTCTCTCCGACATTTTTTCCAGCCTCACTCTTAGTGATTCCCAAATCCACATAGATGGTCTTTCCATCACGTTGGTCTTGCAGTTCCTTTACTTCCTCTCCCCCAGCAATCTGGGTCTCCAGTTGACCTCAGCCATTCACTGTCATGGTCATTTCCTGGAACTTATGATTACACATACTGCATGATCTCAAATTCTAGCATCTCTTTCTCTGTAAACATCATTTTCTATCATTCCAGCTCATTCCCTGTAATAATCTGACTTCAGCAATTTAGCTGGGACTTACAGTTCATTGTTCCTAATACCATTTCATTGTCCTTCACCCACCTCATCTTTACTTTATTCTTTACCCACTTAAATTTCATAATCAATCATGACCACATATACATTCAGCTCCCTAGTTCCTTAATCTAGCAAACCCTAACTCTGGTTAAATCCAGCTCTCTTACCTGCTCCATACCTTCACCCATGCAGCCAAACACACTTGGAGAAAGGTGCCAATTGATCTCACTTTAAATATATGACCTTGGGCTTCCCTGGTAGTGCAGTGGTTAAGAATCCACCAGCCAAAGCAGGGGACACGGGTTTGAGCCCTGGTCCGGGAAGATCCCACATGCCGCGGAGCAGCTAAGCCCGTGCACCACAACTACTGAGCCTGCGCTCTAGAGCCCACGAGCCACAACCACTGAGACCGCGTGCCACAACTACTGAAGCCTGCATGCCTAGAGCCCATGCTCCACAACAAGAGAAGCCACCCAGTGAGAAGCCTGTGCACCGCAACAAAGAGTAGCCCTTGCTCGCCGCAACTAGAGAAAAGCCTGCGCACAGCAACAAAGACCCAACACAGCCAAAAATAAAAATAAATAAATTTATTAAAAAAAAAATATATATATATATGACCCTGACCCTTGAGTGTCCAGCAGTCATCCATCTCCCTTGTCCATGTATTCTTCCTCTCTCCTAGAAGATTGTTTCATACCTTCTTCTCTCTCTTCCCAACTGCTCTTACCTTATGACCCTATTGCTTATTTCACTGAGAAAATAGGAACAGTCAGGAGGGAACGTCTGGTTTTCTAACTAGCCTCTTAGCTCCTACCCTTGCCCCATACAATCTCTTCTCAACACAACAGCCAGATAGATTCTGATAAAACATAGATGAAGTCAGTTACCCCTCTGATCAAAACTCTGTGTGTTGGGTGCTCTGACTTCATCTTCTACACCTCTCCCCTTCCGTTACCCTGCTTTAGCCTCCCTGGCTTCCTTGCTGTCCCTTGAGCATGCCTGGCACATGCCATGTCATGACCTTTATGCTTGCTCTATGCTCTCTTCTTCCCCCAGATATCTGTGTGGTTTGCTCCCTCTCCTCTGGCTCCCCGCTCAGATGCCCATGAAGTGAGACACTCCCTGATCACCTGTTTACAGTTGCAATACCATCCTACCAAAAACTCCCTCCTCACTTCTCTGCTTTATTTTTCCACACAACACTTAACACCTTCTAAATAATTTACTGACTTGACCTGGTTACTGTCTGTCTCCACCACTAGAACTGTGATAATAAGCTCCATAAGGGCAGGAATTTGGATGGAGGGTGAGGTAGAGAAAGAAGACGAGCACTCACAAAATTTTGGGTGATTACAATTTCATTTAGAAATTGTATGGCCACTAGATTTTTTTTAATGTGTAGCTGTAAACTTCTCAAATTCTTAAATATTTTCAAGAAATCTATTTGGGCAAGATTTTATTCATCTCTTCTGCCTGCCATCTCTATAATGTGTTTACCATTTCTTGTAACCAACATTAAAAGATAAAATATTTTCTTCCACAAAAGATATGCTTAGTAAAATGAAAACTTCAGGTTTTCTTCTGATTTTCTAGGTGGCAGCCTCAAGAAACAAATGAAAGCCTTAAGAATTATCAAGATGCTCTGCGTCAGAGTGATCTCACATTGTGCCCAGCAGGAGTAAACACGGAGTGTTACAGAATATATGAGGCTTGCTCCTATGGCTCCGTTCCTGTGGTAGAAGACGTAATGACAGCTGGCAGCTGTGGAAATTCATCTGTTTACCATAATGCTCCTCTGCAGTTACTCAAGTCCATGAATGCTCCCTTTATCTTTATTAAGAACTGGAAGGAACTTCCTGCTATTTTAGAAAAAGAGAAAACTATAATTTTACAAGAAAAGATTCAAAGAAGAAAAAGGTTACTTCACTGGTATCAAAACTTCAAAGCAGAGCTAAAAATGAGATTTATTAATATTGTGGAAAGTTCATTTCTAAAGAACAATAAAGGTTAACTGTAGTTCATCTTTTTGAGCTAAGATCTGATTTTTTAAATCATTTCTAATACTGGGTATGTGTGTGTGTGCTTGTGTATTTATTAATGTTCTTTAAGTTACCCCTAGACCCTAGATTATGTCTGTAGTATTGACCAAGTACAGCCTTATTGGGCCACTCCTGAAAATAAAGTTAAAATGTTACTCAAACTCAATTGCACAAAGTTGAGTGATTCAGCATAATCAACTCTTCTCATTCATTTAAACCCTCTCTAGAGAAGCAGCATTGATAGTGGAAAGACTGGGCTTTGGAGTCAGACAAAACCTGGGTTAAAACCTTACTGCTGGGGCTTCCTTGGTGGCGCAGTGGTTGAGAGTACGCCTGCCGATGCAGGGGACGCGGGTTCGTGCCCTGGTCCGGGAAGATCCCACATGCCGCGGAGCGGCTGGGCCCGTGAGCCATGGCCGCTGAGCCTGCGCGTCCGGAGCCTGCGCGTCCGGAGCCTGTGCTCTGCAGCAGGAGAGGCCACAGCAGTGAGAGGCCGTGTACCGCCAAAAAAAATAAATAAATAAATAAAAAATAAAATAAAAATAAAATAAAATAAAATATTAAAAAAAAAAAAAAACCTTACTGCTGCACCTACTATCTGGGGACCTTGAGCAGAGCCACCTCATTGTTCCGAGTCTTGGTTCCTTTCCATGTAGAACGGAGATAATGGTACCTCATAGGGTTGGCTGTAAATATGAAATGAAATAATATGTAAAGTATTCAATAATTGTAATAACTTCC
This sequence comes from Aethalodelphis obliquidens, assembly GCF_003676395.1. Taxonomy (NCBI): domain Eukaryota; kingdom Metazoa; phylum Chordata; class Mammalia; order Artiodactyla; family Delphinidae; genus Aethalodelphis; species Aethalodelphis obliquidens. The sequence goes on from NW_020837952.1 coordinate 12,549,506, forward strand.
AATTCATTTTTCATTCCTTACTAGTTAATAATAGGGTTAAATTTAAATATTTTAACACATGATCATTTCCACAATTGTGGAGTAATCATGTCATGATAGGAATGTATGCGGACAAATCTTACAGAGTTAGACTTTTAGATTACTCAAGTTTTGTTGGATCACATATGTTGAGGTAGGTGCCTAGATACAGAATTTGGTCATAATCCATACAAAACATGGACTGGGGGCAGTCAAGAGCCAGAAAATTAGTATCTAAACTCAACAGAAGTTGTCGTTGAAGTATGGAGTAGGACTAGCCAACTCAAAGGAGAGTGCTTGGTGCAAAGGCTGTCTCATGCCCTCGGGGAGCAGCGGCTTTGATTTAAGGCTGAGAGAGTGGTCTTGTATCTTCAGGACCTTGGGCTCCTGAAAGGATACAGGCGACTTTGGGCTCAATCAGTTGCTTTGCCTGGCTTCTTATTTACTCAGGAATCCTATGGCTTAACTCCTGTGAAATCAGGGAATTAACATCATCATTCCTTCCAGGAGCTTTTTGTCTCATTATATGAATGGCCATAGATACTGAACAAGTGTAAACTACCCACACTTTCTTATACCTGGAGCTCCCACAGGGGTGTCCACATCACCAGAAGGTCTGGCAGCCTCGATATAAAGCACCTCATCTTTGCACCATATTGGAGAATCGTCATGGTGCCTGCCACAACCCTATCCAGTTCTGAGGAAACTTCCCCTCCTATAGCGCCTGCTAAAAGAGCTGCACACAGGGAGCCATTTTATACCATGTGTCTCTCCTCTTTGTCCCACACTTCAGGTGACAGCTATGGGCACTTTATTCAAGGGCACCCTTTTAATAGGCTTCCTGATGACCCTGGACGTTGATACCAAAAAATAAGAATAATAACTGAGGCAAACAGCTAGTTCAAGACCTTTTTGGACTAGGAAATACTGAGAAACTGGGAGTCAGCTACGGGAGCAGAAGTGGAAAGGACGCAGTGGAATACAAGCTGTATAAACTAGTGTCGGGGCTATGAGGGAAGCAGAGATGCTGAGAACAAGCTCAAGGAGAGAGAAATCTGACCCCAGAGCTGTTGCGATGTTTCCTGATGGGTTCTCAGTTCCCGCTCCCATGAACTTCGAGATTGCTTTTTTATTTCCCCATTGTATAGCCTCAGAATTATCTCCTTTCTTCAACTTTCATCCCTCCTTGCCCCTGATTACTTGAGCTGACTTCCAAACCAAAAGAGCCTACCCAAAACAACGACAAGATGCTTCATCTTTCAGAGCCACCATTTTGCCTTTGCCTTGAACAGAAGTGCATGCCAGGTCCAAGGTTGTAACAGAATTCTCCTTTGACTAAGTTAAAGGAGTCTCTGTACTAAATTTTACGAAAAGGACTAGACCATCTTTCTCTTAATGTGGTACTTGCTATTATTGCCCATAATCCTTTCAAAGAGTGCTTTCTGCATTGGTGTATTTGTTGCCAACAAAACCTTTGGAATGTCAAGACCATGGAGCAAGACACAAGTGAATCATATCAAAAGAAATTTGCCAATATCCATCAACATCCCTTCTTACCACATGGAGTTTGTTGGTAACTTACCTAGAGGCAAACTCTAAGCTATCTGTTGCCTCTAGAGTTAGATGGAAGTCTCCCTACATAGTTCTGGAGGTTTGCATGACAAAGTTGAGTCTGTAAAGTCTCAAGCTCCAGAACCTATCAAGATCTGAATTCAAAGCTTCACTAACCCAGAAATACAGTCTAAGGCCAATGTTGGAATGGGACTCCTCTATTTCTGGTTGCTTGTCTGTCAGTACCAGAGAATTTTCCATCTCAGAAAGTAGCCAGGCAGTAGCATACATTCATACATTAGATATTTTGTAACATATACTATGCATACTATGGGTATACATAGTGTACCTGGGTATGCCTACAGTGAAGCCTTGTTTTTTTGTTTTGTTTTTAATTTTTTTATTGAAATATAGTTGATTTACAATGTGTTAATTTATGCTATACAGCAAAGTGATTCATATTTTTTCTTTTTTTGTATATATTCTTTTCCATTATGGTTTATCATAGAATATTGAGTATAGTTTCCTGTCCTATATAGTCGGACCTTGTTGTTTATCCATTCTGCACATAATAGTTTGCATCTGCTAACCCCAAATTCCCACTCCATCCCTCTCCCACCGCCACCCCTTGGCAACGACAAGTCTGTTCTCTATGTCTGTGAGTCTGTTTCTGTTTCATAGATATGTTAATTTGTGTCGTGTTTTAGATTCCACATATAAGTGATATCATATGGTACTTTCTCTTTCTCTTGGACTTCACTTAGTATGATAATCTCTAGTTCCATTCATGTTGCTGCAGATGGCATTATTTCGTTCTTTTTAATGGATGAGGAGTATTCCATTGTATATATGTACCACATCTTTATCCATTCATCTGTCGATGGACATTTAGGTTGCTTCCCCATCTCAGCTATTGTGGATAGTGCTGCTACAAACATAGGGGTGCATGTATCTTTTTGAATTATATTTGTGTCCAGAAGCCTTGTTTTTGAAAAACATATAGCATAAAAGGAATTCCCCCTGCCAGGCTGGGGAGGGGCATCCCTATACCACCCTTCCCCTCCATATTGGCTCCTAATCCTTTCCAGGGAGGTAGAGTTTGGGCCTAGATTCCTAATGTGTCCCTTGTTTGTTTTTTCTCTTTTTGCTTTGCTCTTCTTTTGCAATCTGTTGTTTAAAAGGTTTGATTTGTTTAAAGCTTTTTAAAACTCACTAAAAACAAAGCAGGAAATGTGATAATGGATCATTAACTCAGAAACATGTTTCTAACTGATGTTGACATTTTATATATTATGTCTTACCAGTTTTCTGTCCATTACCATTTGCTGAAACTCCACTTGGGTTTTCATTGCATCAAAACTCTTTCCTTTAGTGAGCTTTGGCCAGGTTGCACTTTTGATCTTGTCTTTATTCAAACTTTTGATATTTTGTTCATCATGGATTCTTTTTGCATTAATTGTGACCTTTTTGAAAACACTGCATAAAAATATCACTCATCTTGATTACTGAGTTGTTTGAAACCCTGTGAATTTTGCACTCAAAAAGAGTGTCTCACTCCCATCACCCTAGATAACAACCAACCTCAAATCTTAGTGGCTTACAAGAACAAAAATATTTATTTCTTCTTCATATTTCTTTGGGGTTACAGGTCAGCTTCAACTTTGATGGACTCAGATGGGCTGTGCTCAGCTTGGTTCTACGTGTCTTCCCTTTCCAGAACCCATGGAAGATAAAGGAGTGGCCTTTCTCTGGGGTATTCTCATGGTAGAGGGTGAGAAGAGGAAGGGTATTTTAATCATCTTGGGCTGCCATAGCAAAATACCATAAAATGGGTGGCTTAAACAATAGAAATTTATGTCTCACAATTCTGGAGGCTAGATGTCCAAGATCAGGTTGCCAGCATGGTCAACTTCTGGTGAGAGCTCTCTTCCTGGCTTACAGATGGCCACCATCTCACTGTGTCCCTGCATGGCAGAGAGAGAGTAAGCTCCAGTCTCCTCCTCTTCTTATAAGGACACTAATCCTATCATGAGAGCCCTGCCTTCATGACTTCATCTAAACTTAATTATTCCCAAAGGTCTCACCTCCAAATACCATCACATTGAGGGTTAGGGCTTCAGCATATAAATTTGGAGCGGGAGGGGGGGACACAAACATTCAGTCCATAGCAAAGGGGCGATTACTTCCACACACTGGGATGAATTGTGCCCTAGATTTTAGTTTAGTTTAGTTTAGTTTAGTTTGAAGGTTGATTTTTTTTTTGTTTTTTTTTTATTTCTTTATTTTATTTGGCTGCATTGAGTCTTAGTTACGGCCCACGGGATCTTCATTGCAGCACGTGGGATCTTTCGTTACGGCACATGGGCTCTCGTGATGCACAGGCTCCAGAGCATGCGGGCTCAGTAGTTGTGGCACACAGGCTTACTTGCTACGCAGCACGTGGGATCTTAGTTCCCCCACCAGGAATCGAACCCGCGTCCCCTGCATTGGAAGGTGGATTCTTTTTTTTTTTTTTTTTAATTTATTTGTTTTTGGTTGTGTTGGGTCTTTGTTGCCATGTGCGGGCTTTCTCTAGTTGTGGTGAGCGGGGGCTACTCCTCATTGCAGTGCGCTGGCTTCTCATTACAGTGGCTTCTCTTGTTGCAGAGCATGGGCTCTAAGCGCGTGGGCTTCAGTAGTTGTGGCATGTGGGCTCAGTAGTTGTGCCTTGCACGCTCTAGAGTGCAGGCTCAGTAGTTGTGGCACACGGGCTTAGTTGCTCTGCAGCATGTGGTATCTTCCCAGACCAGGGCTTGAACCTGTGTCCCCTGCATTAGCAGGAGGATTCTTAACCATTGTGCCACCAGGGAAGACCCTGGAAGGTGGATTCTTAATCACTGGGGCACTAGGGAAGTCCCCTGCCCTAGATTTTGAAACTTCTGCCCAGAGCTGAAATCCTGTCACTCTGCTCATGTTCCATTGGTCAGAGCAGTCATAGGGCCAAGCCTGAAGTCAGGGAGGGTGGGGAGGAGGGAGGAGTATATCAACACATTTTGCCTTCCAAAAGAGAGAAAAAATGGGGGAGAACAGTTCAATTTACTGCAATCTATTTAGCTAAAACCTGAACTCTGGGATATATAGTGTTGAGTCCTGGGGCCTGTTCAACCATTCCAGTTCTACTCTCCTGAGCACATTATAGGATTGTACTCACTGCCCCCACTTGAAGGTTTACTTTGGTCAGTGACGTGTAGTAGAGGTGATGTTTCACTTCCAGGTAGAAGCTTTAAGAGACAATGCACAACTGACCTTGTTACCTTTTTCTACCTCAGCAGTTATGAAAGCCTTTGTCAAGATGAACCTCAGTCAGACGGTGTCCCCGAGTGAGCAGAAACCCCCTGACAACCAAAGGAACATGGAGAACAAAATAGATCAACTTTTGTTATGTTAAGCTGCTGAGATTTGAGGGTTGTTTGTTGTAGAAGCATAACCTAGCCCATCCTGACTAGTACATTTGGCTTTCACTGATGGTTCCCCTTCTTACAGTCTGACATATGCATTGCTATGAAACAAAAGATAATCACTCTTCCCTCATAGGTTAGACCAGTCCTTCTAAATCTAGTGGGTGAAAGTCTGGTAAGAAACAGGAGACTTACATATTCTCAAAGTAATTACAAGGGGAAAAAATAGTAGTTTATAGTTGAGAAACCTGATAAACAGCAACTTAACCAAGTGATCATATTTATATTATCAGTAACAGGAGAAATAAATATCATGTGCTTCCTGAAAGGATGCATTGAGGACATATCATTTCTGCAGTAGTCCTGGTAAAAATGTATCCCCAGAATCTAATCCTGAAGAAACATTAAAAAGAACCAAATTGAGAGACATTCTTCAAAACAGTAAAAGATCAAGGGTAGCCAAGGCAAGAATGAATAAGAAGTGAAAGGTATGCAAACTTATGTGACATAGGGACATTGTAGATCATTGGAAACAATGTACTTTTCAATAAGTAGTTTTGGGATGACTATCCCCATGGGAAAAAATGAAATTAAACTATATCTCACAGCATATGCAAAAATAAATTCCAGGTGGATTAAAGATGAAAGTATGAAAAAGCAAAATTATTAACCAATACATACTCTTTAGAAATATAGGAAAAATAACTTTCTAAATTCAGGAAAGGGAAGGATTCATCTAAAATGATACAATAAACAGAAGCCATTTCTTTTAAAGTTGATAAATTTTACAGTTATCAAAAGGCACCATAAGGAGAGGACAAAAGAAAATCTACAAATAGAAGTTATATGTAGTGAATAATATAACTGACAAAGGATTGGGATTTAGAATATATGAATAACTGTGATTCAAAAGAAAAAAAAATCTAATAGAAAAATGGACAAAGGAAAGAAATGGTATTAGCCCCAAAGAAAAAGATAAATGGCCCATAAATCTCATTAGTAATCAGGTCTTGCAATACTTGACAGACCTACATGTCCTGCCCAAAAGTTCACCACGATTACCTGGAAGAGCTGGACTCAGACACAGAAAGTTGGGCTCCAGAGCTTACGCTCAACCACGATACCCTACCTGGGTCCTACAAATCCACAATCTTGAAATCTATTTTTTACTTAAGTGAACTAAGTGATGCAAATTCAAAAAAGGAGCAACTTTTGGATTAGACTAGAAAGAAAACTCTAAGCTGAATGTTTGCTATATTTATGGAGTAAAAGGGTAAGTTTTTCATGTTTAGAGGAGTCTTCCTCCATCCCAAAGTCATGTCTTTGATGCGAATAAAAACAGGACCAATTGTTCTTTTTTATAGATGAAAAAAAAAAAAGGAAGTAATTGGCAGGAAGACCCAGGATGGACACAGCCAATTAAAATTGACAGCACCTACAGGTAATTATGAGAAGTCTCTTAGAAACACTATAGTGTTAGAGATTCAAATCCATTCAGAAAAGTGTGAAATGCCAGATGTTGTAATTATACATCAAATCCATTAACCCCATCTTTTCTGAATACTTGGTAGCTTTGGTTTTCCATTGTTTAGTTGCTCAGTGATTGACTTACAGCATGATCAGCATGTCTGTGATAAATGGTTGAACTCTTACCCACTTGAAGCAGCAGAGGGCCTGTATTCATTCACTCATTCACCCTACATTTAGATGTCATCTCCTAACTGACATTTATAAGTCACTTAAATGCTTACAGGCTCTTAGAAAACATGTACAAATTAACTAGAGCTGGCAGCATGACAAACAGAAAATGCGCTGACAAGGGATTCCAAGGACATTGATTTTGAGACCTAGCTCTACCAATATCTAGTTACTTTTCTGGAATAAGTAACTCAATCTCTTTGACTCTCAGCTTTCTTATCTGTAAAATGGGAGTGAAGACTGGGCACCCAAGGCAGATGATAACAGGATGAAAAGGTAAAGAATCAGAAAAGCTTGAGGTGAGGTGAAACTCAGGATGTCTTCAGTTAAGCAAGCCCAAGTTCTTAATACTAGCTGTACATTAGGATTACCTGAGGAAAATTTAAACTACCCACCTTTGTGATTCTGTTCAGTAGTCTGGGGTGGGGCTCAGGCATTGATATTCTAATGCCATTGTTCTCAAACTTTAGCAAACATCAGAATCACCTGAAGAGTTTGGGAAAACACCCCCAGAGTTTCTGATTCAGTAGGTCTGGGAGAGGGCTGAGACTTTGCATTTCTAACAGTTTCCCAGGCGATGAGGTTGCTGGGTTCCTACCCACTTGAAGAACCACTCAAAGTGTGTGTAGGAAGGATTAGTAGAAAATGCCAGAAGGGCATTTGAGGGCATATGCTTTTTTCTCTTATTAAATGAGGAACGTAATATGTCATCACCCTGAAATTCTTCTTTATTTTGTTAAGCATGTGCAGAGGGTTTCTCTTATAAAATACATGTGTTGTGGAATTGACGTTAGAGATTGCTCCCCCAGCAGGAAAGCTGACAAGTGAAAGACTTTTCTCACTGTATACATTTTGGTATTGCATAAATTTTTCATCATATGCAATTATTTCCAAATGAATAAACAAACGAATTAATTAAAAGTAAATCCAACAAAACCTTAGCTCAACTTAATGAGTAACAAAAATAATAGAGGAACCATGCTCCCTGACCTAGGACTATACTACAAAGCTACAGTAATCAAAACAGTGTGGTACTAGCACAAAATCAGACATATAGATCAATGGAATAGGATAAACAGTGCAGAAATAAACTCATGCACTTATGGTCAATTAATCTATGACAAAGGAGCCAAAAATATACAATGGAGAAAAGACAGCCTCTTCGATAAGTGATTCTGGGAAAACTGGACAGCTACAGGTAAAAGAATGAAATTAGAATACTCTCTAACACCACATACAAAAATAAACTCAAAATGGATTAAAGACCTAAATATAAGACAAGATACTATAAAATTCCAAGAGGAAAACATGGGCAGAACACTCTTTGACATAAATCACAGCAATATTTTTTTGTATCCACCTCCTAAAGCAAAGGAAACAAAAGCAAAAATAAACAAATGGGACCTTATTAAACTTAAATGCTTTTGCACAGCAAGGGAAACCATAAACATAATGAAATTACAACCTACGGACTGGGAGAAAATATTTGCAAACGATGCTACCAACAAGAGCTTAATTTCCAAAATATACAAACAGCTCATACAGCTTAATATCAAAAAAAAAAAATCAAAAAATGGGCAGGAGATCTAAATAGACATTTCTCCAAAGAAGGCATACAGATGGCCAACAGGCACATGAAAAGATGCTCAATATCACTGATTATGAGAGAAATGCAAATCAAAACTACAGTGAGGTATCACCTCACACCAGTCAGAATGGCTATCATTAAAGTCTACAAATAACAAATGCTGGAGAGGGTGTGGAGAAAAGGGAACCCTCCTACACTGTTAGTGAGAATGTAAATTGGTGCAGCCACTATGGAGAACAGTATGAAGGTTCCTTAAAAAACTAAAAATAGAGTTACATATGATCCTGCAATTCCACTGCTGGGCATATATCCAGCGAAAACTCTAATTTGGAAAGATACATGCACCCTAATGTTCATAGCAGCACTATTTGCAATAACCAGGACATGGAAGCAACTTAAATATCCATTGACAAATGAATAGATAAAGATGTGGTATACACACACACACACACACACACACACACACACACACACACACACAATGGAATATTACTCAGCCATAAAAAGGAAATAAAATAGTGTCATTTGCAGCAACATGGATGGACCTAGAGATTATCATATTGAGTGAAGTAAGACAGAGAAAGACAAATATCATATGTGATATCATATGATATCACAAAAAATGATACAAATGAATTTATTTACAAAAGATGTAGACTCATAGAAAACAGATTTATGGTTACCAAAGGGGAAAGAGGGGAGGGAGGGATAAATTAGTTTGGGATTAACATATACACACTACTATATATAAAATAGGTAAACAACAAGGATGTACTTTATAGCACAGAGAATTATATTCAATATCTTCTAATAACCTATAATGAAAAAGAATCTGAAAAAGAATACACACACACATATCTGAATCACTTCTCTATATACCTGAAACTAACCCAACATTGTAAATTAACTATATTTCAATTATAAAAAATAGAGAAACCCTCTGAATATATTATGGATGACTATCATCTTCCCCATATTGGGGTTCCCCAATATTCCTTGCATTGCACTAAAATTCATTTAAGCAATTATAAGAGATTTTTTTTAAGGAGGGAAAAAAGGAGGAATGGTAGGAAGGAGTGGAGGGATAAATGGAAAGGAAAGAAACATGGGCTGATATAATAAATTTTGTGATTTGGGCTTAGTCAACTTCACTTTCAGGAGGAAAAAATCACTTCAGAGAACTAGATAAATATCAGGATTAAAAGGTACAGAATAAATGGAATATAAGTAAATACATCAAGGTCAAGGGTAAATTATCAATTGATAACACTTTAAAATACCTTATTGAGGGGATTTCCATGTCATAAAGACTTAGCTTGGTTTGTTTTCCTTTTTTCTATCACCTACTATCTGTATCTATCTGCCTGTGACAGTTGGATTAGACGGTAGACAGGAAAATAGATAATAGATAGATAAAATATGTTCATTATGAATCTTTACATGTTATATGTATTTGGGGAAGTTTAGGTTACAAAAGTAGAAATAGAGAAACATTTTATCAATAATTACAGTATGCAGTGGAAAGTGAATTACTTTCACGGTGCAAGTTTAGGCTTTGGCCAGAAGAGGGCGATCTAAAACCACAAATAGCATCATGGTTTTTCTGACTGCTTCGGATATTTCTGAGCTAAGGAGCCTTAGGAGACTCTGGG
>NW_020837952.1:12564449-12654743 GCF_003676395.1 Aethalodelphis obliquidens
AGACCACTCTCACCTGCCTAACCAAACATTATCACAGACTTTTTCATCTCTTGTCTGTTCTTCTAAAAACCCATTTGTCTTTCCTAAAGAAATTTATTTGTTCTTTCTATAGAAGGCTGTTCTTCCCTCTTTTTTCCCCTACTAAGTTAGGTATATAAGCCTCTAACTTTAACCATTTAGCAAGCTAGCTACTTCTTTTGTTAGTCTCTGTAGGCATACAAATACACCTTATTTCTCCTATCAATCTGCCTTCTGTCAGTTTAATTCACAGGCCCTCAGAAATTGAACCTAAGAGGGTGGAGGAAAAGTTTTCCTCCCCAACAGTTTCAAGCAAAGGAACAGCGCGTGCAGAAGTGTAAAGGTGTGAGAGAGACAAAATGCATCTGAAAGGCAGTGAGAGGTGGAGTGCAGCTGAAGCAAGGGAAGGGATGGGGTATGGTAAGGGATGAAGCTGTATTGCCATGAAGGCTGATCATGAAGGATCCTAGGTCTGTCCCAAATGCACCTTAACCAAGTAATAGGTAAGGATCACTGTTAGTACTTCAGGATTCTGAAAGGATGTCAGATATGACCAAAGTTAAAGACAAGTGCTATCTGCTACTTTGTATCTGACTGTATTTATAGATAGGGATCTGCAAACTTTTTTTTTTATTATTAACCCCATCAGTAAAAATATTTGAGCATTCAACTTCAATATCTGTTTATTTTTAATAAATTATATACATATACTACTGTAGTAAGACTTTACAAAATATAACATGCACAAAAAAGGAAATTTTAAAAGAATATAGACATTATAATATCTTTCCAAACCCCAAGAACAGATCATATTACACCTCTTGGGGTGAAAGTTCCTCACAGTCAAGAATGCCTGCCTTCAGACATGCATCTAATTCTGAGTTCTTTTAAGGAAAATTCAGAAGATGAGGCAGGAAAAGTTTTCCAGAAGAAAAGCCCCAAGGAGACAATAGTGATACCAGGTCCTATAATGGCATTAGATTTTTAAGAGAGTGGTTCTCAGTAGAAGCTGAATTGATGCATAGGAAGCTTCTGGACATGTCAGAGTTGATTTGTCTCCATATTGAGGGAGGAGAGATGATGTTAACATTTAGTGAACAGGTCCAAGGCTGGATGTCCTACAGTGCCCAGCTCAGTCTCCTACCAATGAAGAATTATCCCACCAGGCGTTCATATATGTGAAATACTGATTTAAGTTATCTGAAACTTTAGTCTTACTCCATTTTACTTGTTAAACACACAGTATTTTTTTATATATATTGAGTATGCTAGTTTTTATTCTAACATTCATGCATACTTTTGACTTGTATTCATTGACTTGTAAATCTTTTTTCCTAGCTTTATTGAGATATAATTGACATGAAGTTTGTACATCTTGTATGGAATATCTTCTGGTCTTATTACTTCTCTTACATCTAAATTTATCTGACTACTTCAATCCCTCTCGTGTAGTTGGGTCCAAGTATTTACATATTGAAATTTATATCACTTCATTATGATTTACTTTGTTTTTATTTCTCCTTCATTTTACAGGTAGGATAATACACTGACTGCATAAAGAAAACTATGAGTGTGGGTAAATTTTATTTTCTTTTAGGATAGTAAAGTGAGGTGTTACAAAAATATTTATTATAAAAAAGAGACAATTAGGGTAGTAAAACTATTCTGTATGCTACTATGTTAGTGAATGCAGTCATTATACATTTGTCAAAACCCATGGAATGTACAACACAAAGAGTGAACCCTAATGTGAACTATGGATTTTAGCTAATAATAATATATCAATATTGGCTAGTCAATGGTAACAAAGGTACCACACAAATGCAAAATGTTAATAATAAGGGAAGTGTTAATAAAGGGGAAGTGGCAGGGGTGAGGGAGTATACCAGTGCTCTCTGTGCTTTCTGCCCTCTGTAACCCTAAAACTGCTCAAAAAATAAATAAATTTTTTTAAATAAATAAATTTTTAAAAGTTTAAAGGCAACACTGGTTCCAATTGGTTTGAGAACCACTGCTTTAAAGAAAGACCTACTACATAAAAATTCAATTTTATATTAAAAAATTAGAGCAGATGATAATTGTTTTCCAAAAATATTCTTTGATTTACAAAAGGCTATACCTTGAGATTCTTTTAAATAGCAAGGGTCTCCATTATATTTAAATAAGATTCCATTTACCAACCTTACACTTCCCTGGTATACTCACCAGGAGCATATCTATATCTAAAATGAGGAATAACTGTATGCAGACTTGTTTCTCTGTAGAAGACGAGACAAAATTAGGCAGTCTTAAAATGTCTGCTGCCAAAGTATAATGGCAAGAAGGGGAGGAGTCTATCGTTCATTTCCTAAAATATAAGCATTAGAGATGCACGTATTTCTCGGTACAGTCAACCTTTTTATGAGCATTTGCTCTACATATTAATCCATCTCTGAATCTGACAACTGAATTGAAGCTGCCATATCTCGCCTAACTTTGGCTGTTTTCCTCTGAGTAACAATACCTTTTTTTTTTTCTTTTGTCTAAGTGATGGGATTTAATACTTTCATCAGAATGGGCTCGTTGAATATTCATATTCTGCTTATATTGTGCAGCAGCCACATGGGAAGTCGTAGTAGGATTTCAAAGCAGAAAATAGTAACTCTGATGAGAAGACTGTTATGTGTGGGTGTTTGGAAGTTATGAATATGAGATTAAACAAAGTAAATTCTATTTTAACGATCTGTGCAAAATGGAAATGTGATTTTAAGCAGATGGTTAAAAATATTATAAAGCAGTTTTATTCAAAGAAAATTACAGACATTTAAAAGTCCTGATTTATTTTAGCTTTAGTTTTCTTGAAAATTGGAGAAGAATTTTTTTGGAGGGGAGGGGAGCTAAATTATACAAATGAACATTTTAGAAGAATCATTCATTTTATTGTTCTCTTTTGCAGCTTCTCTCCCTGTGACTAGTGTCTTTACCTCTTCCTTTTCCATCCTTTCTCTCCTACTGTCCGTAGTATCTCTTGCATTGACCCCTCCAGGGCCTCATCTAAACTCATCTTTATTGTAACATTCTAACCTCTTCCCTGCCAGGGAAAGTGCATCAGAATGAAATTGGCAAGATCTTTTAACAGCTTGTCTTTACTACTCTGTTGCCAGAAAAGGGAAAATGGCTATTTATATGGTCCATTTCCACAAGCTGCTGTTAAATTATGGGCCAAGTTTCTTTTACAACAGTGGTTAATATTTCTTGATTGACTACCTGGCAGACTGCACTGGACTAATCCAACCTATGAGTGAATGGGATTTCCCTAGATCTGGGCAGGGTTCAACAGAGGCTTCACTTGGATATTCGGAAGTGGGTTTTTATTATTGACTTTTGTTTACACTAATTGCAGAGTGTGAGCTGATAGTATTGGGTTGAGTCATACGGCATTGCCATTTATTACGTCAAAAATGGTCAAATATCCGCATTGTCATATGGTTCAGCTTAATAGACAATAAATATTTGTTGATTAGAACTGAATAGACTATAGAAATCATTCTATAAAAATTTGAGGTAGTGTATCAGAAATACAGACACACAGTAAACCAATAAACTACAAAACAAACCCATTAAGAACGAAGAAATTCTCAATTAGCATAGGAGGTTTAAACAGGGAGGTAAATAAGACACAGATAAACACACTATAAGGTCCTCCACAATTGCAACAGTTTGGTGTAAACTTGGAAGTTAACTTTCTGCACCAAAACAATAATGGCAATGACAAGGACAAGCAACATTTACGTAGCACTTACTATGTGCCTGGCTTGGTGCTAAGTGCTTTATGTACATTTTGCATTTAATCCCTATGAAACCCACAAACCTACTAGGGAAATTATTATCCATCCCCATTTTACAGATGAAGAAGTTAAACGTTTTATTATCTTGAAGGTGAAAACAGTCCAGTTTCTTAGAGATACATTAAATTGAAAAAAAATCTTAATGTCATCGGCATCACTTGAGTAAATGTAGCAAATCTTTTATAAGGATGCTCTTTTTTTAAAATAGCTCTTGGGCCTTGGGCAAATATTCTCAAGCATAAGAATCACCGGAGGACTTTCCCCTCAGCCAAAATTTGGACCTTATGGGTCTTTGCTCCTCCAGGTATGGTCTTTATGACAAAATTATTGGCATGGCTTAGGAGCTTATTAGACGTGCAGGATCTCAGGTGTCACTCCAGCAGGCATCAGAACCTTATTTTAACAAGATTGCCAGGTGATTTGTATGCACATTGAAGTCAAGAAGTGTGGCTTTAAGTGTAGAAGAGCTCCCATGTGTCTGAATTCCAGACTCCCAAGGTGATTCTGATGTAGATGATCAATGGTGAGCTCATACGTTATAAAACTCTGCCCCAGGACACAATACCAAAATGCAGTCCATGGAAAGCACTACTGCAAGCAATTTGAGAAGCTAAAGGGTCCAGAGTCAAGACAATATAAGATACGCATGCACAACAGTTGGTGTTCTGATACTCAGGCTGGATCCAAGAATAAAACCTAGGATATTGGCAGGGCTTCATCAACTTTTTCATCCCAACGGGCAGAGGAGAACGTTTTCCTTATATGAAGAGGAGTAGCAGACTGGTCCACCTCAGACATGAAATTCTTAGACACTAAAACCATAACTGAAAAAATTGTGTCGATTTGGCATTGAGTCCTTCCTTAATGTGTTTGTATTTAACTTTTTAAATGACTTAAATTATTTACCACTAGGACAAAGTGATGCTGCAGTAAGGTGCATGATTTATTTTGTGGCTGCAAGGCGCCAGGTACGTTCTCCTACCTACTCCCAGGGTTTATGATCAGATAATGAATTAACTTCTACTTCTGGAAATTTGGAGTGGTCCTAAAAGGAGAATATTATATAATGGAGTGGATTAATCTGTAGTATGGGTCCCACTTTCAGGCGCTCCAAATTTCTCACCACTTGCCCCTAAAGAATGAGAGTGTGGCAGGGGAGGGGTAGGTTTTAGGGGGCAAAGTGCAGCCATCCCTGTTGTATAGCTAAGAAAACAGCTACCACAAGGGGGAGCAAAGTCACAGAATTAGACTCAGTTGACTGTCTCCCAAATTGGACTGACCCTAGGGGGCTTTCTGGATTTTAACTCATAGGCATTCTCCATATAAGCTTTGTGAGGCAAAATATGGGAAAGATAAGGATAACCTGAAGAGATAAAACTATGAAAAGAAGAACTGACTTGTGAATCACACTGATTGGCTGGATCAGAAGAAAACCACCAAGGGAAAACCATCGATCAGTCATACACAGTTCACTGTATGTGATCCTGCTTCACAAGTTTAAAGGAATCATAAGTTCGTAGGCAGAAGAATAGCAAATTGGGAAAACCCAATTTGGAGGCAAGTAGATGTGGGCTGGAATTCTGGCCCAGCCAGGACTTTACACATTTACTGAACTTTCCAGATTCTCTCTGTAAAACGAGGACAATAGTATTCACCTTGTAGGGTTCTTATAAGAATGTATGCAAAATGCTTTGTTTTATTTGGGACCCAACCTTCTACAACAATAAAATGGTGGCTTACTAATATTAAGACATTAACATTCAAAAAAAAGTTTATTGACAGTTTGTTGGGCACTATGATAAAATCAAAGATGATTAAGATACTGTCTCCAATTTTTAAATAGCTTTCTCTCCAAGATTAAAACTGAGATAACAGTAACAAAGATAACTGAGTAGGTACAAAGATCTGGTGTTCTTGTAATTTTTAAGGATTATCTCAGTAAGTGCTTATAACATTCCCAGGAACTAGGCATTAACCCATTTTACAGATAAGGAGACTGAGGCCCCAAGAGATGCAGTAATTTTTATCAGCTCACTTAGGAAGCAGCAGAGATATGATTCACCTCTGGGTACATTGTCTTTGGGGCTTGTAACTACCACGGTGCTTTAGGTCTAAACTCAGCCAACAATTCATTCCCAGGGGCTGCATTCTCTGCACCAAGTTGTATTTCCCAAGTGCAAATATGAAATAAATCCCAGTAGCACCATGGATGGATGACATGAATCACATTTAGATTTGACTACAATTATCGCCAGAGTGTGCTGCTTGCCTCTGGTCTCTCCACCCCCATAGCCAACTCATCCTTCCATGCTGCCAACAGTTATCTTCATAAAACATGTATGTGATCATGACCCTTCTCTACTTAAAAGGCTCCCTGCTGTCTGCAGAACTGTGTCCTAGAGCTCAGCACAGGAGGCCTCTCCCAGTTGGCCCTGACCTTCCTTCTCAGCCTCTGCTTTGGAATATCCTGGCTCTTCACGCTACACTCTTACATAAGACAGCCCCACGTGAAATTAGGGCAGTCTGCGATTCCGTAGTTAACCTCCTGTGTGGCAAAATGGAAACAAAACATTTTTTTTTTTACATTTTTTCCGTACATTCTATTCTGTCGTTATAAAGTAAAAAGATTTGCTTAACAATTAAATTTTAAAAGGCCATATAATTTAAAACAATGTGCACACACTACCGCTTGAAACACACATATATTTAAATTTTTAAAATATTTTTCACCTCCCATCAGAGATCTGGTATTTTAGAGGAGGGCATCCTGTAACTCATTTGCAATTCTCCCAGAGTAGGATTCTCCTTCTTCTCCGTGGAATGCAACACTTTCCCTCTCTAAGGTGGCAAACTACTTACTACTCACCCTTTAAATGCAGTTCAAATACCACTTCTGTGGGAAGCCTTTCTCCCCAAACCTCTTACGCAGTCCACTTTTCTTTCTTCAGGGCTCGCAAAGCCGGCAGTAGCTCTCTTATAGCATCACAGTACCGCCTGTAATTACTTTGTAAAACAATAGACCGTGAGATCCTTTAGGGCAGGGTTCTACTTTCTGAATCCTTAGGCTCTTGGTGTTTGGTTCGCAGTAAGAAATTTTATCACTGGATACATGAATGAATGATTAAAGTCTCGAAGTCCCTACTCTTCTTTAGATCTAGCAGGGAAAACATTTGATACTGGACACGCCTTTGGACAAATCACTTTGGTAAATCAGGCCCATAATATTGGAGAAGGAAGGTCCCAAACGCTAAATGTGTCCGTCAAAACCTGGTGACATCCTAAGTGTGACCTGTTTCCCCACCACGCCTTTCCCGCCATCCTAGCCCCCTCCAAATGCTTCTAGGATGGGGAGAATAATGGTGTTCAAGATGGGTATTTTTCTCTGCCTGATCAAGCAGCTTAGCTTTTCTTTGATTCTTAACAGCCAAGACGTTCACAATTCAGTCTCCAGTGTTCCTTCTGGGGTTTGGAGTGACATCTTGGAGTGACATCCTTTTCTTCCATGGAGACATCCAAAGTCTGGATTTCCCCACTATACACTGAAAAGAGCCCCACCACAGCGCTCACTCTCGGCCAAAGACAGACCGCCGGGTCGGGAGGGGTTTCCCAGCTGCTGGGGCTGCGCAGCTCGGGGAGGAGCTGGGGGCGTTGCCCACGGCCGCCGGGCTCGACGCGCAGGGCCGGGCTGTGGTTGGCCACAAGAGGCGTCCATCTTCCCGGACGAGCGCGGCGCTTCCTCACCGCGCCGGGAGGGGGCGAGGGCGGAGAAGGGAACGCGCTGCCGAGCCGACCCCTCCCGCGAGCCCTGCCCCGCCTCGCCGAGCCCCGCGCGGCCGCCCCGGCCGCTGCCGCCCGTAGCTCGCTCCCCAGGTGCCGGGGAGCCGCGGGCCGTGAACGTGCCGGCAACTTTGCGGCCTCCGGGGGCGCGGCTCCTCCGGGTGCGTGTGCGAGTGTGTCTATCGCCGGCGGCCTCCTGGGGGCAGCAGCGGAAAGGGGGTCGGGGGAGAAAGAGGCAGCCTCGGCGCACGGTGGCCCGGGAGGCAGAGGCCCCGCGAGGCGCCGGCGGTGGAGACCTAAACTCCGCCGGGGCTGTGCCCAGGACGCGTTCTTACGGTGCGGCAGACGCCCTTGCGGTCGGCGCCCGGGACTTGCTTTAGGATCGCGATTCCTCTTGCCTGCCCGGGGCAGTAGCAACCGTGTGTGCCGACGGAGGAGCGGCAGGAGCATCCCCAGCCCGGGCGGGACCCCCGAGCGCCGGAGCCGGCGGCTGGAGCAGGAAGGGAGAGTCGCGGCGCCCGCCCTCCCCGGCTGGCCCTGCCCCGCGCGCCCCGTGCGGGTTGCTAACAATGGTGCGGAGCGCCGGCGCGATTCCCGCGTCCGCCCAGCGGTCGTAGAGGAAGTGGACGGGCTCCGGGTGGGGTGGGCAGGGAGACGCCCCCCACCACTCGCTTGCTGGAGTTTGCCGGCGCGCCGGGCCTCTCCGGCCCCGAGCCCTGTGCTCCCCTCAGCATCACCGACGGCAGCTCGATCCGGAGAGTATGGTGCCAGCGCCCGGGTTAATCTAGTCCTCGGCTCGCTCCTTTTTTTCCTCCTCCTCCTCCTCTCCCTCCCCCTTTCCCTCCTGTCGGTGCTGCCTCTGGGTTCCCGGCGTGTGGGAGTACAACTCTCTGCCTCTCCGAGGAGACTGGTCGGTGACCCTCGAACAGAACTTGCCCGCTGAAAGCAAACCCAGAACAGCTGGATAATGTCCACTCCGAGCAGATTCAAAAAGGACAAAGAGATCATAGCCGAGTATGAAAGTCAAGTCAAAGGTAAGGATGGGAGCGGCTGCCTTGCTCCTTTTGTGTGCTTTCTTGTCATTGTGCTCCGGGAGTTGCATTTCTCACTTGGGGTCTGTGTTGGAGGGAGGTGGTGAGGGACAGCTAGAGCGCCTCGTTGAGCCACCCGGGGCTTCGTGGAAGCCAATCCCAGTTCCAGTCCCGTCAAGCCCACAGGGAGCTGGAAACCGGGTGGCTCTCCGCCGCTGCCAGGGCGCCCCTCCAATAGGGGAGAACTGGCTTTAACTTAACCACCTTCAGCCGGGCAACTTACATAGGAGGCAGGCAGCAGCAGTGGTTCCTGCCCAGTTATCATCACCGTCATCCTTATTATTTTTTTTAAACGATACCATTGTCACAACGTAATTTTTTTTAAGGAGTCATTTTTTGAAGTCTGGCTCCGAAGTGCTCTAGAGCTTCATTGAGTGCAGGCAATTTTTGACATTCGCACTGTTCACTAATTTATCAGGGAGAGTCCCGCTTTTATAAAATAGCTCCCTAAAAGCTGGGCAGTTAAACCAAGCAAGGACTAGTGGAATCTGACTCCTTTTAATCTCTCACACTCACACGGGAATATTGCTTTATCATTTGTTGGAGGCCACTTGCATGTAAAATGAAGCTTTGAATATTTGAGTAGTAGTTTCCATCCATTTACATTGTCAACTGATGAAGGAATCTAATTAAGGTTGATTACGCATTTTTACTTAACGTGCCTTGTGCTTTAAAAAATATATTTTCTCTGAAGTACAAGTATTTTGTGTTGCTGTTGAAGAGTTTAATAAACATATATTTGGGTTTTTTTTTTCCTCCTTTATGGTCTCTCATGGGTAGCTTTTCCCATCCATTGAGACAATGGATGGAGTGTTGAGATCACTGCTGTTCTTTGGAATATTCAAAGCAAAGTTGATAAAAATTGCTTTGTAGACACCTGTGTTTGTACAGACACAATCTTATGAAAGGACTGCAGAGAAAGGCGTTCCTGTACTTGTCTTGGGAAAAGCAGGAGCAGACTGGGGGTTCTTTTGTGTGGTCAAGTTGTGAAAATGCTTGGAGTCCTGTGAGAGGACCTGGTGGGGAAACCCTCTGTCAATCAGTGTGAATCTGGACCATCTCATCATGGCCAGAGACAAACACAATATGCAAGCCCAGAGACTTAAGTTTCCTTTAGGTTGACTCCAGTAATGGAGTTAAGATGAACACTGTTCAGGAAACACAGATTTTTATCTGCATGCAATTAAGATAATTTATACTTGTAGGAACTGGTTACACTGACATGGAAGTTATGTTAGCAGAGAAGTAATTGTTTGCTTCGAGACAGGTAAACTTTCTAATGAGCATAACCTTTCTTTTCTTAACGGTCCAACACAGCCAAAAGTCTTTCATACTGAGGTAGAACTCTTGTTCACAATCACCATTTCTCTGTGCGGTTTTTCCACATGGCTCTTTGTGGCAGGTCTTCAAGGGGTAGCAGTCTGGTTTTCCTGCTGCTTGGAGCACTGACTTGTAGAATGTATTTCCAAGTATTGGTTTCGGTATTTCTGCTCTAAGGTCATTTGTCCATGATCAAGTCTTTATCTGAAAAATATTCTCATGATTAATCTCTTTCAGAGTATGAATTTTATAGTTATATGGTTACTTATATGCTTTGAGGGTATAGGCCGTCTATATGGATTTAAAAATAAATACAATGGGGACTTCCCTGGAAATCCAGTGGTTAAGACTCCGTGTTTCCAATGCAAGGGGTGCAGGTTCGATCCCTGGTCCGGAAGCTTGAGATCCCACATGCTGTGGGGCACAACAACAACAAAAATAAATAAATAAAATAAAAATCAATAGAATGGGATGTGTTGCAATGCTTAAAATGTGTCCATCAAATCCAATCCAAGGAAAAATCACAAACATGGTAAAAATGAGTTTTGGAACAAATTCTGTCCCATAGAAAGTGATCTGTCTCTTCCCTTCAACCCTCCTCACTTACCTGTGAGTCCTCAGGCTGCTTTATGGCTCTTTACTGCACCTGACCTGCCCTTCTCATCAGAGCCTGTGTCCACACTTCATCTACTTCCCCTGTAATACTTACACATCCTGTGTCTAACCCAGATCCTTCTATTCATATGCAAATATGGGAAGAGGGAAATATCAATACAATGGAATTGGATCATATACACCTTGAATGGCACACATTCACCTGAATTTACTAGGCAAAATCAAGAAGGCAGTGGAAGAGAAATGAGTTAAATATTTAAATAGAGCATGAGGCCCGCTGTCCTGTGCAGTGAGAATAGGTCCCTTTTTAAGGATAATTTCAGAGGTAGGATCCTGGTTTTCCGTTTCTTTTCCTGAGCCCCTCTTTAAGGGTGAGTATCTCACCCTGGCAGATGCTAGTCCACTGCTTAAAGGTAGGTGGTTTTGGAACAACCAACTCTTTCAATTCTAACAGGTATTTCATCTGATGGTAAACAAAAGAAAGTGGCTTATTCTGTTGCTGGAGGAAAACCTAGCTGTGCTGGACTCCTTAAGAGAAGGCGTTGGTCTCTTCCCAATGAATAAAGACGTAAATATTGGACACTCTGCGTGATTTAAGTGTATCTGTGATACACTTAAATGTATCAAGAGTCATTTTTGATTATATGTGACTTTTTTACCTTCTGACTTGAATCTAACATTCTGGAGTATTGTCCTTTCTTATTCTCTCCCATTTCCCCTAATACCAGTTGCATTTATCTCAATTTCTGAGGTAAGGGTTTGATTTAAAAGAATGACTCCACAGATGTGGGATTTAGCCACTGTGGCTGCCTGCATGTGTTTAGGAAACAGACTTCATGGGGCTATTTTCAGTGTGAAAAGAACCATCCTAGGTGTAACGTGTAATTTTATGCTGTAATTTTATGGGTAAGACCATAAATGTATCCTGTTAGATGTATCATGTAGGGCGAGTCACTTAGCTTCTTCCTGGGTTTTGGTTTTCTTATCTGTAAGATAAGGAGTTTAGATTCTCTCAGTCCTAAGGGTCTTTGAGTCTAATTGAAGATGTCATGTCAGTTCACATTAATTATGCAGTAAAATTTTCAAGCTTTTTGCGTTTTCTCTTGGCTGCCCTGTCTTGAGGAGGGTTACCTTTGCTTTAACTTTTTTCATAATTCACAAACACTATGTATTATCTGATTTCTCAAGGAATTAAAATGTAATACCACAGAAAATACAGAAAAATAATAAAACCACGTTCAGAAAAGTAGAGCATAGAATTGTAAGAGGGGGAAGAATTGGGAATTATACAAGCAGTTAAAGGAATAGATAGGTTTAAATCGAGGACAAAAGGACCCCAAGCAATAATTTAAAAGATTAATGTGTTAGGTAATGTGTTAACTATAGGAGGAGAAAGACTGCTTCATGTGTGTTGGTCAACTTCCCAAAGATTTAGAATCCAGAGAAATTAAGCTCTTATTTGTGTGGACCCTTAAACAGCAAGATTGTCTGGAAAAGTGTATGAAACTCAAACCAGTTGACTACACTACTTTTAGCATCTCTGGCAAGATCGTAGCAAGTGGCTAACAGAAGTTTTGGGGATCATCTGTAGATTTTAGAGATCTAGTAATTTTTTAATTCTGCAGCAGAAATATTATGGAGCCCATGTAAAAAATATTGGTTCACATATAAGAGTCAGAAGAAACAAAAGACACATTTTGTGAGGTGGAACTCATGGATGGGAGGTTGTGTTTATTTTTAATAATGCGTGTTGTTAGTTGCTAAGAATTGACAGCTATTATTTGCAGTATTTTCCTGAGGATAATCTCATACTCATCTATGTGCCAAGAAAATCTGGTGTTTTTCAACCGCTCTGCTGCCTGAACTACAAATAGTACATTTTGGTAGCAGATGGAGCATAAGGAAATGCCAGTTCAATTTAATATGACCTCCCGTCATGTGATAGGTTTCAATAGGGAAATTAAAAGTGCTGCTGTCACTCATAGGGAACCTGTGTCTACCTCTAATGTTCTTCATTTAACTTGCAATGGAAAACAACAATTTAAATTACGAATTAAAACTTTATAGCTGGGAAGGACTTTAAACATTTCCTGTCCAGCCCACTTCAGCGGTGCAAGGAGGCATAATGTCAGTTACACAAGTAACTGTAACAAATGTGGTTCTGGAACCCAGGTCCTCTGCTTTTCGGTAACAGTGGTTTACTTTTAGATTCCTCACAAAGAAGAGTAGGAGATAGAACACTTACCTGTTTAGACTTTACATCCGTTGAAGGAATCATAGTTGGATGGACTAGAGAACGGCAACTCTGGTCCGTTAACAGGAGGAGTTAATTAAATTGATTAACCATAACTAAGTTGTTTTTTCACCAAGATCATTTCAAGAAACCACAATGCCCAGGCAGCAGCTTCACAAGGTGGTTTAAAGATCAAGGGGAAAAAAATATGGTGAATATGTACAAATGTAACGCACTTGAAATTTTGGTCATACTAAGTGAAGCTACTGCAATAAGCCCTCTTATGTTGTCCAGAAAACCTGATTTGTTTCATGAACTTCAAAGCATCTTAAGAAATAGTTTTGGAGAAATGTTTAAACAAAGCATGCTCCGAAATACAGTGAGGGTTGGGGTATGCTATGGGATGGTAAATCTGAGCTCTGTCTAGATTGCTTTGCTGACTCCTGTGCTGTGTGATGACCAGGTCAGGAACCTCACATCCTCAGCTCTGGTCCAATTTGAGAGTCTACTTTGTGGACTGAGCAGACCCTTTTTTATGCTAACTATTTTTATTTCAAGTTACATAACTGAGAATTAAGATTAAGAAAAAATACGGAGTAAACTGTATGTCTAATCACTCAGTCTACGTTTGTTTTAGTGGTTTGAAGGCACAAGCTGGGAATAGAGACAGTTACTAGAAGACATTTTTAGTTATTTGAAGGTATTTTTATTCGTTGGACCCAAATTACTTTCTAATTTATTGACAACATATATATGCTCACCTGTTGGTATGTCAGGATGGGAAAAAAACAGAACGTAGTGTTTAAGAGCAGAAACTGGTCTTAGCCATTCAGCCCTGCCACTAATAATATATTTGAGCCCTAACAGTCAATTTCTTCATCTGTAAAATGGGGATAATAATAGTACTTACCTCCTTGCCTTTGTGAGGCTTCTGTGAGGTGATTTGTGGAAAGCCTTTATCACACGCTTGGCACTGATAGTCTATAAAAATTAGGCCTTGTTAATCTGTTTCATTTTGTTTTTCTTTACGTTTCAACTGCTTCTTGTTACATTCTGACTTAGATAAGCTTTTTGAAATTCAAATACATAATCACCAATCTGCTGCCTAAATAGATCCCAAAGTGGGCGATTCTTAAATCATCCTGATAAAGCCCTCTGTACTTTTAGAATGGAGTGAGTTTCATGGTGGGATTAAAAAGGGATATGTGATAGGCAAACCAGAGAGATTCCCAGCTCCTTATAAGGTGGATTTTTTTTTTTATTGTGTCATTCCTTTTTATCCAAGTACAAGTAACAGCTGAAAAGCACATTGCCTGGGCTGCCATGTGTTTGCTTACAACTTTTGTTTTACATTTTCTCTACCTTTAATGATGCCAAATGAAAAATGAAAACTGTAGTCCAATCAATTGATTTTATTTATCCATGGTGAAAAGGATTCTTATGATGTCAGATAAAGTCTCTGACTTAATTTCATAGTTTTGAGCAAAATATTTTGTTTTAAAATCAATATAGAAATGAAAAATTTCACTTGTACCTGCTAATTTGCTTTTGCTTCATTTGAAAGCACTTTGATTTTTTTCCAGCTTTATTGAGATATATTTGACATATAACAGAAAGCACTTTGATATTAAAAATTATTGTCTAGGGCTTCCCTGGTGGCGCAGTGGTTGAGAGTCCGCCTGCCGATGCAGGGGACACGGGTTCGTGCCCCCATCCGGGAAGATCCCGCATGCCGCGGAGCGGCTGGGCCCGTGAGCCATGGCCGCTGAGCCTGCGCGTCCGGAGCCTGTGTTCCGCAGCGGGAGAGGCCGCAGCGGTGAGAGACCCGCGTACCGCAAAAAAAAAAAAAAATTATTGTCTATATATCTCCCACACCTCCTGGTATAGGGCTTCATTAAACATTAATTGAATGAATAGAGTAATTGTTTTGAATTATCATTCCTTTATAGTATAAACTAACATGGCGATCATTCAGAATTATCTACGGTGTCCAATGAAGTATTACCACAAAATTAAACTGAATTCAAATGTGTAAGTTACACACATTTAGAAAGTCACAGAGCTGGAAACAGTCAGAGTGTCCAACAATGGAGAATAGTTAACTAAATTCCACTGGGGAATGGTTAACTAACTTGTGCACATGGAATGTTATGGGGTCATTAACAGTGGTTTTTGAAGAACGTTTTATGGTATGGAGAAATATTTTATAATAATTGGGAAAAAGAGAGACCATTAAAAAAAAAAAAAAGCATGGTTAGGACAAGCTAAAACAGAGCTAAATTGATGTATAGCTACGTACATACACGTGTGTCAGCCATACTGGGTAGTGGGATTTCAGCATGAGGAGAAACCGTAGTTGGACCTCAGTCGTATATGTCACCAACAAATGAAATAAAACATCACTCCCTCCAAGTCAGATGTTCTGTGAAGTCAAAAGTTTATAATTAAAGTTAACTTCCATGGCGGGGGGGAAAAAAGGATGATGAAATAATAATAATGAAAAATAATCGTAACAGCAGCTAACAGTTATTGAGCGCTCGGGGTGTGCCAGTCACTGTCATGGCTGCTTTGCATGGGTGGACTCAGCTTTCTATGTACATACCAAACTATAACGCGTGGTGGGAGGAGTTTCCGGTTATTTTTCCTGTTTGGTATAGGTTGTATTTCCTGTACTTTTGGACCTCAGTACATCCTCTCCTTGGTAAATTTCCTGGCCTAACGCAGGAATCTCACTTTGAGACCCACCCTCCTTCAGGATGGGGGTGGGCCAAGGTGCATCCAGGCGAGATTGAACCTCTGCTGATCAGGTTTGTTCACAGGACAATTTCAAACTTCCTGTTTGCCTACAGCTCAGTGATATACTTTGGGTGTTTTCTTGCTTTGAATTCAGCTAACAGTTCGTAGGTTGGGGAGTGGGAGGGTGGGAGAAGCAGCCTCTCTTTTTCTTTTCTTTTCTTGGGTGAAATATATATACAAGTGGGTACGGAAAATTATTTACAATTTAATGCATAATAATAAAATGAATACCTGGTTAGTAGCCACCCAGATTAAGAAATAGAACTTTAGCAGTGTCTAGAAACCCCCACATTGTCCCCTTTCTAACAGATCTCTCTTCATCCTATTGCCCCCTCAATAACAATTCTGAATTTAGTATTAATCATTCCCTTGTTTTCTTTAAAGTTTTATGATAGTTTTATAGTTTTCTTTATAGTTTTGATGTATGTTATATACATGCATCAAAAATACAGAGCCCTTTTGAACACATACCAGATTTTTTAATGATATTAAAGAATTGATGTTGGGCTTCCCTGGTGGCGCAGTGGTTGAGAGTCCGCCTGCCAATGCATGGGACACGGGTTCGTGCCCCGGTCTGGGAGGATCCCACATGCCGCGGAGCAGCTGGGCCTGTGAGCCATGGCCGCTGAGCCTGCACGTCCGGAGCCTGTGCTCCACAACGGGAGAGGCCACAACAGTGAGAGGCCCGCATACCGCAAAAAAAAAAAAGAAAAAAAATTGATGTTAATTTTTAAAAATAATAGTATTTTGGCATGTATAACAAATCTTTATCTTTTAAATATATGTGCTGAAGTATTTGGGGATGGCTAAGATTTGCTTCAGTATAATCTGGGGGAAGGAGGAAGTAGGTGGGAATATGGGTAAAATAAGATTAGCCAGGAATTGTTAATTGTTGGGTACATGGGGTTCATTATTTTATTCTCTTTACTTTTGTGTATGTTTAAAATTTTCTCTAATAAAAAATTTTCAAAGTAAGTATGCCTTCTTATGACTTCCATTTTTCACTCAATGTTATATTAAGATTGATCTACATTAATGTGTGTAGCTATCATTAGTTTACTTTCACTGATACATAGTATTCCAGTGCATGAAAATACTGGAAGCTATTTATTCTTTATTTATTTATTCATTCTTTGTGACATTTGGGTTATTTGCACTTTTTGCCATCATGATTAATAATAATATATAAAATGCTGTGAGTGTCTCCTCGTGTACCTGAGTTTCTCTGTGTATGCTTGCTGGGTCATAGGGAATGTGCATGGTCAACTTTACTAATGTCAAACTTTTCTCTAAGTGCTTGGTAGTTATTCTCTTACCAGCAGTGAATGAGAATTCCACATCCTGAAAAACACTTAGTATGGGCCAATGTGTTAGTTAAGGTAAAGGCTAAACTATAATAATAAAGAGAACCTTGAAAGACAATAACCTAAAAATGTAGAAATTTCTCACGTAACAGTCTGGAGGTGTGCAGTCCAGGCTACCAGGACAGTTTTGCCTCCTTAAATTATTTGAGTTTTCTCCATCTCGTTCCTCTGCCATCACCTAGGGAACTGAACTTGTATGCCTGGTTGAAACTGGGTCTTAAGTATATCCATGTTCTGACTTACAGGAAGGAAAATGAGTCTTGAGGAGCATATGGCCAATGTGTTAAAATCCAGGCCAGAAATAATACAGAGAATTTCCATTCATTTAACTGGTGAGAACTTAGTCACAGGACAACATCTTGCTGCAAGGGAGGCTGGCAAGTGTAGTCTCCCTGGGCAGCCCTGTTTTCAGCTACAACTTCATGACCGTGAAAGGAGAGAACAGATTTGGACAACCAGTAGTCAGCATGAAGACAAGGTTTTCTGGAGAGGCAATCTACTGGGGTAAAATGGTATTTTGGCTTAATTTGTATGTCTTTAATTGCTGATGAGATAGAGCATCTTTTCACATATTTAAGAGCCATTTGCTTTTGTCACTAAAATGCTTATTCATACCTTTGCCCATTTATCTGTTGGTTTGTCTTTTTCTTATTGATTTGGGCATTTTGTTTTGTTTTGGTTTTGGTATGTTCTTAATATTGATATTTTGTCAATTATATCTGTTGCAAGTATCTTCTCCCTGTTTGTAGTTCGTATTTTCATATTTTAAAAAGATATCTCTGGATAAACAGAAGTTGCTGATTTTAATTTGTTCAAATGTATGAATTATTTATATTTGGTGTTTAAGTAATCCTTCCCTACTCTAAGGTCAGAAAGATATCTGTCTATATTATCTTAGAAATGTTTTAAAATCTTGCTTTTGACATAAAAGTTTTTAATTTATCTGAAGTTATTTTTCATATTGTGAACTAGGGATATATTTTTAGTTCTTTTCATGTGGATGGCCAACTTTTTTCATTCCGCTTGCTAAATAGTTTCTTCTTTTAAAAAGTAATCTACTAGCTACTTCTGTCTTGATCAGAGTTTCATGTATACATGTGTCTATCTCGACACTCTATTGTGTTCCATTGGTTAATTTATAAATTCTTGCACATACCACACTATCTTAACTACTATAGCTTTATAATAAGTCTTATATTTGGTAGGCCAAATTCTACTTCCTTATACCCTTTCAGAAGTATCTTGGTGATCTTGGTCCTTTCTCTTTCATGTGCATTTTATTTATTTATTTATAAAATAGTTATTTGGCTGTGTCAGGTCTTAGTTGCGGCATGCGGACTCTTAGTTGCTGCATGCATGCAGGATCTAGTTCCATGACCAGAGCTCAAACCCGGGCCCCCTGCATTGGGAGTGCAGAGTCTTAGCCACTGGACCACCAGGGAAGTCCCTCATGTGCATTTTAGAATCAGTTTTCCTTCCACGGGAAGCCCATAGCCATTTTGATTGAAACTGCGTGAAATTATAAAGCAATTAGCAGAGAATTGGCAACTGTATGTTAGATTATAAGTTCTACTTACCCATGAATATGAATATTTCTCCATTTATTTAGTTGTTTTTAAATATCTTACTGTAAAGTTTTATATTTTCTATGTTTTCTGTTAGACTTATTTCACTTTTGTTACTAATGTTTATGAGATCTCTTTTTTTTTTTTTTTTTTTTTTTGCGGTACGCGGGCCTCTCCTGTCGCGGAGCACAGGCTCGGACGCGCGGTCCCAGCAGCCACGGCTCACGGGCCCAGCCACTTCGCGGCATGCGGGATCCTCCCGGACCGGGGCACGAACCCGCGTCCCCTGCATCGACAGGCGGACTCTCAACCACTGCACCACCAGGGAAGCCCTATGAGATCTCTTTTAAAATTGTTTTCTAATTCTGGTATACAAAAATGCAGTTTACTTTAGCATATTGGTCTTATATCCAGCCACTTTGCTAGTTTATTATTATTTCAAATAATTTGTTCATATTTTGGTTAAAAAAATCTTATTATTTGCAAATATAAAGACAATTATATTTCCTCCTTCCAAACCTTACGGCTTTAATTTATTCTTCTGTTTTTGCCCTAGGCAGAATTTTGAGTATGAAGTTAATAAACGTAGTGAATTGTCATTCTTTTCTTGTTCTGGATTTAAAGGGAGTGTTTTCAAGCCTCTCCTACCATAAAGGATAATGATTGTTTTCAGTTTATTATAGATATTCTTATCAGGTTAAGTTTCATGTATTCTCTGTTTACTTGAAGTTTTTTTTTTGCGGTACGCGGGGCCTCTCACTGTTGTGGCCTCTCCCGTTGCAGAGCACAGGCTCCGGATGCGCGGGCTCAGCGGCCATGGCTCACGAGCCCAGCCGCTCCGCGGCATGTGGGATCTTCCCGGACCGGGCACGAACCCGTGTCCCCTGCATCGGCAGGCAGACTCTCAACCACTGCGCCACCAGGGAAACCCTACTTGAAGTTTTAATCATTAATAGTTGGTTGAAAGTTATCCATTTTTCTTTTTGCATCTATTGATTTTTTAAAATATTTATTTATTTATATATTTGGCTGCATTGGGTCTTAATTGTGGCACAATGGGATCTTTCGTTGTGGCGCGTAGGCTCTTCGTTGCAGCACGCAGACTTCTCTAGTTGCGGCATGTGGGCTGTGTAGTTGTGGCATGTGGGCTTAGTAGTTGCGACATGCGGGCTTATTGCCCACGGCATGTGGGATCTTAGTTCTTGGACCAGGGATCAAACCTGCATCCCCTGCATTGGAAGGCAGATTCTTAACCACTGGACCACCAGGGAAGTCCCTGCATCTATTGATATTATTTTTTCTTCTTTAATCTGTTAATGTAATGAGAAATATTTACAGAGTTTCTAATATTGAACCATCTCTGTATTCCAGAATTAAACCTATCTTCATCATTGTATTATATATGTAAATAGTTGGATTCAGTTTGCCAGTATTTAGTTCAGGTTTTTTTGTTGTTGTTTTTTGTTTTTTGTCTCTAAATTCTTGAATGAAACAGGCCCATGGCTTTCCTTTCAGATAATGTTCTTGTCTGGGTTCATATTTCAGTTATACTAGCCTAACAGAATGCATTGGAGAGCATTGCTTCTCTTTCTGTTTTGTAAAGGAGTTTGAAATTTTGGAATATTCCTTCTCTTGAAAGGTCGGTAAAACTGCTTATTTGGGCCTAGTTATTTTCTTTGTGTGAAGAACTTTTAACTGCTAATCAGCAGTTAATCATTAGTTTTACTACTGATAGGATTATCTATTCTTTATATTTCTTCTGAAGTCAGTTTTGTTAAGTTATGTTTTTCTAGAAATGTCTCTGTTTTGTATAAGTTTTCAAATATATTGACATAATGTTGATGATAGTATATTTTAAAAATATGGGCTGATCTGTATTTAATTTAAAATATTATTGTAGGGAATTCCCTGGTGGTCCAGTGGTTAGGACTTGGCGCTTTCACTGCAGGGACAGCTGCTCAGGGAACTAAGATCCTGTAAGCTATGCAGTAGGGCCAGAAAATAAAAATAAAAAATTATTTTAGAATATTTATTTTTGCCTTATCTCTTTCTTGCTGAATCTTAAAAGGGGGTTGTCTCTTGTTGTTGTTTTTTCTTTTTTATTGATTTCTGCTCTTATCTTTACTTTCATCCTTTAAATTTTCTTCAGATTTATTCTGTTCTTTATCTGTTTTTTTCTAAGTTGGACATACAGCTCATTTGTTTTTATCCTTCTTTGCTACTGTAAGCATTTAAGGCAATAAATTTCTTTTCTAATGTAAATGTTATTTCTAATAAAAGCATCATTCTTAACAAAGGCATCTGTTCTTCTCCCCAATAAATATTCTCCCCTAATAAATATTTGTGATAGTTCCTCTTAGAGTACCATCTTTGCTTCATCTAGAAAGTTTTGATGTGTAAAGTTTATTAAAATTAACTTCTAAGTATTTTGAATTTCTTATAATGGTTTCCCCTTTGCCCTATGAGGTATATAGGAGTGTGACTTTACATTAAAAAAAAAAAACCGAAGGGACTTCCCTGGTGGCGCAGTGGATAAGAATCCGCCTGCCACTGCACGGGACACAGGTTCGATCCCTGGTCCGGGAAGATCCCACATGCCGCAGAGCAACTAAGCCCGTGCACCACAACTACTGAGCCTGAGCTCTAGAGCCTGCGAGCCACAACTACTGAGCCCACGTGCCACAACTCCTGAAGCCCGTGCACCTAGAGCCCGTGCTCTGCAACAAGAGAAGCCACCGCAATGAGAAGCCCGCGCACCGCAACGAAGAGTAGCCCCTGCTCACTGCAACTAGAGAAAGCCCGTGCACAGCAACAAAGACCCAATACAGCCAAAAATTAATAAATAATTAATTAATTAAAAAAATTTTTTTAAGTGAAGATATTTATCTTTTTTTAAAAATATAATTACTACATTGCAATCTGAGAGTAATCGTGTTTGAAATTAGTTGGGGATTATTTCCTCTTTGTTCTCTGGAGGAATTCATGTAAGACTGGAATTATGTCACTCTTAAATGTTTAGTAAAGTTATCCAAGTTTAGTATTTTCATCAAGAAAAAGAATCTGTAGGGACTTCTTGGCAGTCCAGTGGTTAAGACTCCGCACTGCCAATGCAGAGGGCACAGGTTCGATCCCTGGTCCGGGCAACTAAGATCCCACGTGTTGCATGGCATGACCAAAAAATAAATAAAATTTTAAATAAAAAAAAGAAAAAAATCTGTCATTGCTTTCAAATTTACAAATTTTCTTTTTTTTTATGGCTGCGTCGGGTCTTCGTTGCTGTGCATGGGCTTTCTCTAGTTGCAGTGAGCGGGGGCTACTCTTCTTTGCAGCATACAGGCTTCTCATTACGGTGGCTTCTCCTGTTGCAGAGCACGGGCTGTAGGCACGCGGGCTTCAGGAGTTGCAGCACACGGGCTCAGCAGTTGTGGCCTGCGGGCTCAGTAGTTGTGGCGCATGGGCCCTACAGAGCACAGGCTTCAGTAGTTGCAGCACGTGGGCTCAGTAGTTGTGGCTCTAGGGTGTGTGGGCTTCAGTAGTTGTGGCGCACAGGCTCAGTAGTTGTGGCTCACGGGCTCTAGAGCGCAGGCTCAGTAGTTGTGGTGCACCAGCTTAGTTGCTACACGTCATATGGGATATTCCCGGACCAGGGCTCAAACCCGTGTCCCCTGCATTGCAGGCAGCTTCTTAAACACTGCACCACCAGGGAAGCCCCACAAATTTTCTAATTTACTGACATAGAATTGTTTATAGTATTCTTGTATCTTTTTAGTCTCTGCGGTGTCTGCAGTTATACTTCTTTTCTGTTAATAACAATTGTTTGTATGTGTGCCTTCTCCCGTTTTTTCCTTGATTGACTTTGCCACAGGTATGTTTATTTTATTAGTCTTTTCAAAGAATTAGATTTTGCTTCTTTGAGTTACTGTGTTGTATGTTTGTTTTCTATTTTCTTAGTTTTTCCTCCTTGTGATTCCCTTCCTTTTACTTCTTTGTGAGCATTATTTGCTGATCCTTTTTAAAATTCTTATTTTCCAAGTTCTTTTCTTCTTTTCTAATGTAAACATGTAAGTAATAAAATTTTCTCTAAGTACTGCTTTACCTGCATTCTACAAAAATTTTTTTTTACATGTTTATTGTTTAATTTGGGGGCATAGCAAATGTAGCTCTTCTTTTTTTAATTGAAGTATAGTTGATTTACAATGTTGTGGTAGTTTCAGGTATTCAGAAAAGTGATTCAGTAATATATATAACTGAATATATATATTACATATGTAATATATATATATTTTTTCAGATTCTTTTCCATTTTAGGTTATTATAAGATATTGACTATAGTTCCCTGTGCTATATAGTAGGTCCTTGCTGTTTATCTATTTTATATATAGTAACATGTATTTCTATAAATTTGTTTTTTAAAGAAATCAATTTAATTTATTTAATTAATTAATTTATTTATTTTTGGTTGCGTTGGGTCTTCGTTGCTGCACACGGGCTTTCTGTAGTTGTGGTGAGCGGGGGCTACTCTTCCTTGCAGTGCGCAGGTTTCTCATTGCAGTGGCCTCTCCTGTTGCAGAGCACGGGCTCCAGGCACACGGGCTTCAGCAGTTGTGGCACACAGGCTCAGTAGTTGTGGCTCACAGGCTCTAAAGAACAGGCTCAGTAGTTGTGGCACATGGGCTTAGTTGCTCTGTGGCATGTGGGAACCTCCCGGACCAGGGATCGAACCCCTGTCCCCTGCATTGGCAGGTGGATTCTTAACCACTGCACCACCAGGGAAGTCTCTATAAATTTTTATATGTAGTGTTTGTGTTACCTTTCAGTTCTGTGTATTTTCTAATTTCCATTATGTTTTTTTTCTATGACTCATAATCTGTTTAAAAGTGTGTTTTAAATTTTTCAGATATATGAAGTTATTTCATTTATGGTTTTATTACTGATTTCTAACTTAATTGCATTGTCATCATAGAACATCGTCTGATTATATTGATCTTTGGAAATGTTTTTCTTGACCATGTTTTCTTTGACCATGTTATTTAAGATTATAAGCCTCAACCTCTCCTGGCTCTTCCCATCTTCCTTCTCCTGCTTTCTATCTCTCCATAGCGCTCGTTATCATTTGATCTGCTTTATACTGACCTTATCTTGTTTGGGGACTTTTAAAGTTCATTACTTATGTGAAAGCTGGTGATGTGATTAAAATTATATTTTAAAAATATTTTATCCAGCATTTTAGTTTCAACCTGAAAAGTCAGGTTCAAAAT
The DNA here is from genome assembly GCF_003676395.1 of Aethalodelphis obliquidens. Classification (NCBI taxonomy): domain Eukaryota; kingdom Metazoa; phylum Chordata; class Mammalia; order Artiodactyla; family Delphinidae; genus Aethalodelphis; species Aethalodelphis obliquidens. The sequence goes on from NW_020837952.1 coordinate 12,588,314, forward strand.
CTATGTCAGAACTACTGACATATATAATAAGTATGAGTTAAGACCAAAATGATAATGAATTTAAAGGAATTTGAAAGGAAATGGTTTTGATGTTCAGAGAAAGATGATCCAAAATATTTAAATGTACTATACTGTAGGAAACAGAAGTCTAATATTCAGTAGTTTGTTTTTGGTTTTTATGGGGGCCCATCAGTATATTACATTGTTTTATTGAGATATAATTGACATATATTATAACATTATATGTCATAATAATGTTATAATAGTATATTAGTTTCAGGTGTGCAACATAATATTCGGTAGTTGTAAATATTGCCAAATGAGCGCCACAGTAAGTGTAGTTAACATCCATCACTACACAGTTAGAATTTCTTTTCTTGTGATGAAAACTTTTAAAATCTACTCTCTTGGTAACTTTCATAAAATTATTTTTAATTTATCCAATATGAAGTTCTGTTTTAGCAAGAGAACCTAAAAGTATATACAGTTCAAGTTACTGGGAAGAATAAGTCTGTGTGTTTTAGTCCCTTGCTCTCCAGGATGATGTTTATAACCCAAGATCCACACACTGAAGAGGATACACATAGATGAGAGCAAAGAATGTTACCCTAACAGTTTCAAGTTCTTCATATATAGGTTTATGTTTACGCATGGAAAAATCCAGGATATATGGATTTTAGGGATGAAAATGTGCAGTGAGGATCAGTGAAAGGCTTTGATATGGGCAGAGCGTGAAAACATCCACACTTTTCTGAATAGTCTGAGATGCTGTTGGGAAATCTGCAGTTTTGCTTCTGTTGCTAATCATCCAGAGTCCTATCTTTCCTTCTTGGAGTTTGGACTTTCCTTTTCTTGTGGAGCTGTTTCTACCATTTTATCCCTTGAAATTCTACTCGAAAGCTGGCTGCAGTGACCTCCTAGAAGAGGTAGCAGCACCCTCTAGCCTTGGCATCACAGCAGAATAGCCGATGCAGCATAAGCAGTATTTACAAAGGTTCCAGCAGTTCTTAAAGTGCTTGATGTCCCAGTTTCTGGGCTGTCACTTCCAACTCCTTCTCAACTGGTCTGTGGAAGACCTCTGGACTTTGGCCCTTTGCTTTTATTATTCTGAAGGTGCGGCTTACAAAAACAGCTCCCTCCCTCAGACCTCCAGCAGTTAAGATAGAACAATAGGTGTCTGCTAATCTTATTTAAGTCAGGCACTTTTCACTTCTGAGGACGTCCAAGTTTTAGTCTGGCTGTGAAAGTAGCATGTTTGAAAAATAGAATTAAGCCTCCAAACATTATTTACCAAAGAAGAGAGAGCAGGAGGAAGTCATTCTGCTCATCTCGTTTTCCATGTATCATGGCGGTGTGGCATATTTTGATGTCTTGTCAATGTCCAGTGAACAGAAGTTCTCCTTGAGGATCATTGTTGGCTTTTCCTTGTGCTCGTATTGATGGTCTACACTTCTAGGACAGTTCAGTCAAATTATAACCCCCAAGCACCAGCAGAAATTCTGGAACTCAGAGCCAAAGGTGTGCCCATTGCTTCAGGGAGCTGCCTGCTCCGTGTCTTTAGGGGACAGAGAGATAAGGACAGGTAGGTAAAAAGAGCAGCTCTTTAGAAGACTGGTTGAGCAACCCTAGAACGTGGAGGAATGTTTTCTGGGCTGACCCCTGACTCGAATAATTTGCTCTCATTTCTTTGCTGTGCTCAGTTTTCACCTTTCTTTTCATCATTACAACAGTGGGTGCATTCCCTGGTAAAAAAAACATGGAACAGAAAGCTGGTAAATTCCGAGAAATTAGAAAAGAGAATTTGTTAGATTTCATGTCCCTTAGAAAAGAGAGTTTTCTGAGTGCACTACTACAGAGAGAGAGGTAATGAATGCCTTTTCAAATGGCCATTCCATTTTTAATTGACCTTCCATTGCAATTATATTAAAAATGTTTATGGAAACTCTCAAATGTGTCACCAAAAGTATGTTTGAAAGATTTCCAGACTGTATTTTTTTTTAAATATTTATTTATTTATTTGGTTGTGCATGGGGAGTCCTTAGTTGTGGCATGAGAACTCTTAGTTGCAGCATTCATGTGGGATCTAATTCCCTGGCCAGGGATCGAACCCGGGCCTCCTGCATTGGGAGCGCAGAGTCTTAGCCCCTGCGCCACCAGGGAAGTCCCCCAGACTGTATTTTTATAGAGTTTAAATTACACATGTTTTTCTCCAAATACCTAATATACAAATAAATATCTCTTGTTTGAAACTGGGAACTCTACTTCCTACAGTCAGGTTAATGTTTTAGTCTCTTTTCTATTGCGTATCTCATTTCCTCCATCGGTCTTGGAATTAAATTGTGAAATAATGTACAGAAAGCACTGTGCACTGTCAACACAATAAAAATGAGTTTGATTGTGTTTGTGGTCAGTCATCTTTTGCCAGTTTCTGACATTCTCATAATGTCACATCCCATTTTCAGGTACCAGGTAACACTCTGAAATAAGCATACTCATATAAATTTATACGTGTTTTGTGTAGCATAGTAGTTTGTAGCATGGCCTCAGGAATCAGACTGCTGGCCTGGGGTCCTTCAAATCCTGGCTCCGCCACTCTCCAGCTATTGAACTGTGGGCAAATTACTTACTCTCATCCTGCCTCATTTTCCTTGCCTGTAAAATGGAGATAATGCTCAGAGCATTGGTAAGACAAGCAGAGTATTGAACAAACAAACTGTCTGGCACACAGGAAGTGCTCAAGAAATGTTAGTGTATTGCCACTTTTATGAACTCTGGCTCTGGAAGCAATAATAATAATCTTTAAGTTATAAAAGATTTAGTAGCCAAGAGGAGCCTAAGGAGACATGAGGACGAAATCCTGGATGGGATCCTGGAACAGGAAAAGGCCATTAGTTAAAAACTAAGGGACTTCCCTGGTGGCGCAGTGGTTAAGAATCCGCCTGCCAATGCAGGGGATATGGGTTCAATCCCTGATCTGGGAAGATCCCACGTGCCATGGAGCAACTAAGCCCGTGAGCCACAACTACTGAGCCTGCGTGCCACAACTACTGAATCCCATGCACACGAGAAACCACCACAATGAGAAGCCTGCACACAGCAACGAAGAGTAGCCCCCGGTCACCACAACTAGAGAAGGCCCGTGCGCAGCAACGAAGACCCAACGCAGCCAAAATAAATAAGTTAATTTTTTTAAAAAAAGCTAAAGAAATCCAAATAAAGTATGGGCTTAGTTAATTTTAAAATTAGTTAATTTTTAAAAATACTTAGTAAGAATAGGAAAAGAAAACATTTTATCTTTTTAAAAAATCCCACTCATGTTAACTTTCAAAATTTTGGGGGGTAAAGTACAGCATGGGTAAGGCAAAAAATGGCAATTCTCAAATAGTTTGGAGTATATCCTTCCAGTGGCATCATTGGTATTTGTATTCATAACATTTATCCTCTTATCTGTTTATAAACTGAACAAATGTGGTCATTTGCAGAATCGTTACTATAGATTCGCTTTTGTTCAACAATAAATTGTCTGCACCCATGCTGCTCAGAACTGGTTCGTAGACCAGGGCTGGTCAGAGCTATTTATTACCGGTCCATGAGGAGATAAGGTAAATCATGGCCCTGCTTCCTTTATCCAGAAAGTCTTGCTACACACAAATGTCAGCTAAACTAAACAGTGCTTAGTGATGTGCTGATTTAGGTTCTGGCACAAGCTCTTTATCTCATTGTGCATCTGCAGCCAGCAGTTCTGTGGCCTGCTTTTGAGTAATGCTGGTCGGCACCATTCCATAGATGTATATAGAGAGCTGCCTTATTCCTTTAATGGCTGTTACTGTTACTTGTTGTTCTTTGTTGATTTAGAGACAAGATTGCCCTTCAGATGGAACAGTGGTGACATTTACCAGTGGCCACCTATGTACTTTAATCACCAGTGTGCTTCCTTTAGAAGGGCAACACAGTTGTTGAGGTTAATATCTCGGATAAGTCCAATTCAAATTATGGTTCCTCTGGAACTCAATTTTCTAATTTGAAAATGGATATGATGATTATGTCTGTTTTATAAAATTGTTTTGAGGATTAAATGAAATTATACCTGTGACGAGTTTAGCACTGCTCTTGGCAAGTAGTAAGGGCTCAATAAAAATGAGCTGCTATAATAATAATGATTATTATTTACTACTGTACCTGAAGCTATTGTCTTTATTAGTAACGGATTTTTTTCTTAAATAATTTAAAACTCACTCATCTCCAGAGAGATTAAAATTACTAAACAGACTTCAGTTTTACAAAGCAAACACTAAAAATGGGGATTTTAATGGTTCTTTAGAAAAGCAATGGGAGACATTTAGCCAATCACCAGAAGCTATACTGGACCCAATCTTGAAAGAATTGTGTTGGTAGGCTTCCTAGGACAATTAGCTACAGAGGCACTTGGTTACATTCCTTTCATCGTCATCGTTGGAGAACCTTGAGAGAGAATGAATTCTGTCTTCTTCATGTGTATGATTGCAGCTGTAGATGTAGATTGCTCTACCATTAACCTGTGCTCCTTGTTCGTTAAGGGTTGCCAAAAATAAATCTGCCAAACAAATGCAAAGAACCATAGTTATTCTAGCTGCTGGAAAAGGCATACTCCTCTCATTTGCTTCCAAATGGGATATATCTGTACAGTGTGTGTATGCATGTCTGTTTCTTTCCTCTCTTTAAGGAGAGCAGCGCCCTTCCTAAAGACACCCAAGATAGAGACTCCTTGAATGTCCCTCGTCAGCTGTTTATAAGTCTTTCAAAACTTCGGTCTGATTTCTCCTCTGTGTTCCCCTACAGGTATTCACTGTGCCCTTCAAGTCTTTTATCATTTGATCGTTTTAAGCTAAGATCTAGTCTCCCCTCATAATGAATCAGAATAAGGCTTGGGTCCAGACTTTTGCTTGCGACCTGATGCAAAATGACTGGTTATATTATAAATGTTGCCTGCAATTATTACTGTTAGCGCCTACAGTTCTAGCAGCTAACATCTGTGGTGTGTTCCTTTTGAGGGAGGTTATATTGTTGTTACCTTACGGTTGGGAAAAATGAAACTGAACACTTAGAAACCTGAAATAGTTTTCCCAAGATCACACAGCTACTAAACGGTGGAGCCACCGATGTTCAAACCTCTGTTCTAGTTATGTAGAGCTACATAAGGACAATGCCTTATAAAAGATTAAATGCTTAGTTTCATTTCACAGACTCTCTTAAAACTTCCAGTCAGGAAGAATGATTGCCGTTTTTATCTTAATAAGCAGAGTTTGTATCAATTCAGATAAAAAGTCCGTTTTTTTGTTGTTCTTAGTGGATTACTTGGTAAGAAAACTCACGGTGGAGCTGCCTCTTTGTATGCAGCAGAGAAGGCGTTAGGGGGAGAAAAAAATTTTAAGTCCTAAATTGGAATACTCTTGCGAAATTTAGTGCCCTAGTCTTGGGGATAAGAATTGCTGCCTCAGCTCTTTTGTCGTCGTTCCCGTGCCCCGCCCCACTGGTCCCTCAGTGAAGAGGCCCTGACCTGTCTTGATTTCTCCTGAGAAAGGAGGTGTAGCTCTTTAGCTGGTTCTCTAAATTTACATTAGATTTGGGTTATCTCTTGCTGTTGTTCCTTTTTGAGTGGTGTTAGGACTGCCTGTATCGGAATCACCTGTAGGGCTTGTGGAAGCAGTTTGCTGGGCCCCGCCCCAAGCCCTAGAATTTGCCTTTCTAACAAGTTCCCAGGGGATGTGGACGCTGTGGATGAGAGACCACACTTTGGGAACCATTGCTGGAAAAATCAAAGCAATTTTGTAACTTCTTTAAATGAGCCAGTTTTGATGCTAATTTTCCTCCCAAATTTCCCTAAAATCTTTACATTTCTTGCAATTGCTCTCAATTCCTGTAAATGGACATCAAATCATGGCACTTTAAACTAAGAGTATAGAAAATGCATGCAGCCCCCAGCTTCTTACTTAGTTTCTATCCCCCCACCCCCAATCTTCGTAATTTGTTAGTTTCTCAAACTGTAAAGAGTCTGTTCACATCACACCTGAGTAAATTGAAAACTAAAGTGGGAACATGATGAGCCCTGGAGGAATAAAGCTTCGATTTCCCTGCACATCTGCATGTGCTTTTGAATTAAGGAGAAAGGGCACCAGGCAAGGTACCCCTTTTAGGACCTCCTGTAGCACCTTTCCATTTTCCACTGTCACTGCCAGCTCTTAGGACCGTCAGGAGCCTTGACACCTAACTCTGGAGCAGCTGAAGTGCATGTTGTTTTGTGGGTTATGGTTAATTCAAGTTATTGTAAGGAAGGGATTTTTTTCTATAAATAGGAAATTTTATTATGTTTCATGAGAGTTTTTATTTGATTGTTTTAAAACCCTAGGTCCACTGACAATTCATGAAAGTGCTATAGCAGTAGTTACAGGGCAATTTCAATTTTTGCTGTAAGTTAGGATCTCAAGTCAAACCATAAGGAGAAAAATTAAACAGAATTATTCTTGAAAATCTCCAAGTCACCGTGTTACCAAGAACTGCTTCCATCAAAGCTCAGAAGGCAGAAATTGTGTTTCTCTTTGCTCATAGACTGTGGCCTCACACTTCCATGAGGCTAAGGTCTAGTTGAAAGACTGAAAGGTTGTTGGGGAAAATAAGATTTTCCTTCCCTCCCTTGGACCCTTCCTAATAACTATGAACTTGTAGTTAAATTCTAATAAATGTGCTTATAATGTGACTGCATTATCTGTTAAGATAATTGAAACATTTGATTCTGGGTCTCTGGTTTAAATTCTTTTACAGTCATGCTGGAATTAAATATCATTCATTCATTCTTCATGCATTCAACAAACAGCTATTAAATACCTCCTTCATCAAACTGTAGACTCCCCAAGGGCAGTTTTTTTTTAGTCAAGACATCTGCTTTGCCTTATAGTAGTTGCTTAGGTGGTGTTCATTGAATTGATAACTAATGATACACACCCATGTCTTTTTATGGATTGTGTCCTAGATTTAGAGATGGAGAAGCAAACAGAGATTTGCTATATAGTATGTTAGAGGTGTTTTAAATTTATGGGAACATTATGCAGGAAGAAATTAGTTCTGCCTGGGAGAGTTTAATACAGAGTCATGGGAGAGACGTTTCAGCTAGCTTTGATGGATGAGTAGGAGTTCTCCAGGAAAGGAAGGGCATTCCAGGTAAAGGAAAGTCTCCTCCAAGGATTCTGTGTTTTTTCTTTTTTTTTTTAATAAATAAACAAATTTATTTATTTTTAGCCGTGTTGGATCTTCCTTGCTGCACGCGGGCTTCCTCTAGTTGCGGCAAGCAGGGTCTACTCTTTGTTGAGGTGTGCAGGCTTCTCATTGCAGTGGCTTCTGTTGTTGTGGAGCATGGGCTCTAGGCCCGCGGGCTTCAGTAGTTGTGGCTCGCAGGCTCTAGAGTGCAGGCTCAGTAGTTGTGGCGCATGGGCTTAGTTGCTCCGCAGCATGTGGGATCTTCCCGGACCAGGGCTCGAACCCGTGTCCCCTGCATTGGCAGGTGGATTCTTAACCACTGTGCCACCAGGGAAGTCCTGTGTTTTTTCTTTTTAGGAATCATTAGCTTAATGTTTTAAATACTTTGAGCAGGATAACAAGATGAGAATAGGAAGGTAATGCTGTTAATAGCTTATAGCTATTGGTTGTGTATTATGTGCCTGGCAGTGTAAGTGTACTTTGCACACATTATTTTGTCTGAATCGCACAAGAAACACATGAAGTAGACTGTACTAGTACCATTTTCCACATTAGAAAGTTGAGGAAAGTTTATTTTGTGAGAGATGACATAGTTAGTGAGATGATGATCATTATGTTTTATGTTTTTAAGTCATTAAAGCAGTTTAGACTTTGTGGACAGTAGGGAGCCATTGAGGGTGATGTGGTCAGATGTAAGGGTGGAAAACCCTGAGTGGAGGGAGGCAAATTTAAAAGTCTTGTCGTATTCTACCATGGCATAGTGAAGGCCTCAGTTCTGGCCTTGACCTTGGAGGTGGAAATGTTGAAATATGATGGAGATATGAGAGGTGGAATCAAAAGGACTTGATGGGGTTTCCCTGGTGGTGCAGTGGTTAAGAATCCGCCTGCCAATGCAGGGGACACGGGTTCAAGCCCTGGTCTGGGAAGATCCCACATGCCGCGGAACAACTAAGCCCGTGTGCCACAACTACTGAGCCTGCGCTCTAGAGCCTGCGAGCCACAACTACTGAGCCTGCATGCCACAACTACTGATGCCTGCGCGCCTAGAGCCTGTGCTCCACAACAAGAGAAGCCACCGCAATGAGAAGCCCGAGCACCGCAAAGAAGAGCAGCCCCCGCTCCCCACAACTAGAGAAAGCCCGCGCGCAGCAACGAAGACCCAACGCAGCCAAAAATGAATTTTAAAAAATACATAAATTTATTAAAATCAAAAACAAACAAAAACCAAAAAAAGAGCCCTTGATGACCCTTGGGAGAAAGAAGTGAGCGATCAGGCTTACAAAGGGGAAAACAAGGTACACAGTGATGCTCTGGAAGAAAATGTCATATATATTCTTTGTCTTCTTTTAGACTTTGTGTTTTTTCGTTTTTGTATACAATACCCAGTATATATTAGCACAGTAGTGAATGCGCATGATGTATAATTGTAGAAATGGAAGCACACTGAGAGTATGCTCATTTTTTTCTTTATGGAGTGTACCATTAAAAACGTTTGGAGGCTCCTGATTCACATTTATCCAAGAGATCACAAAGTAAGCCAGCTACTGGGGCAAGAAAGATTGAATAGGGGAGGCGAAAAGATGACTACCTGTACTTTTACTTCTGCAGGTGATCATTTTAAGTTCTTTCTCTCCCTTTCAGCCATTTGTCTTTTGCATTTCAGAATAACCCCCAATAATCAGGATAGAGGTGCTAAAGGGGGAAAGGTATTCCTTTCCTTTGGAAAAGAGTCTGTTCTAAGATGTTGTTAGCATTGGAGAATGTGAGAAGTGGACCGGACGTTAAGGTTGTCTAATCCATCTTCTTCCTACCCATCCAGAATCTCAGACGAGTAGTCAGTCATTGGGCTTGTGCTTGAACCCTTTGAAAGGTGGTAGGCAACTCAACCCTTCATAAGGAAGTTTGGGCAGATGTAATTGGAGGAAAGTTCTTCCTTTTACAAGGATCAGTTTGCTTTCCCATATGCAACTTCTACACATTGGTCCTTTTCCTTTATTGAAAAAAGTTACAGAGCCAGTAAAACCGTACCTGGTGCTTTGCAGTTTACCAAGCACGCATACATGCACAGTCACACCTGATGCTCACAACTCTTCTATGGAGTGGGCAGGTATGTGTTTGTTCTGATTGAAGAAATGAGGCAGTTGAGATTATAGTCCCATGGAAAAGCACCCTAGTTATTTTCCCTATAAACATTTGTCATGCCTGATTCGCATATTCTATAGAAGACATTGAAGTACCAGGAGCCATCTGACCTAAGTTTCAGTTCTGGTTCTATCACTTTCTAATAACAAGACCTTTAGCAAATTATGTTGCCTTTTTGAACTTCAGTTTTCTTGTCTATAAAATAAGGATAATGCTATCCATCGCAGAGTACTGTTGGGAAGATGAAATTAGATGACTCTTATAAAGTCATTATAAAACCTTGGCTCAGAGTTAGGTGTGCAACAGATGTGAATTTACTTGCTTCTCCCATCTTGTTTGAAATAAGTTTTTAAAAATCTGTGTACAGCATGATGTTTATCTGTGTTAAGTTTTATATTTTATGTGTGTATATATATATATATATATATATATATATCTCCATTTCATTATATCAGCTAATGGAGGTTACTCTGTTTTTTTCCCCAGCTTTATTAGATATAGTTGATGTATAACATTTGTACATTTAAGGTTTGCAACATGGTGATTTGATATATGTATATATTGGGAAATGATTACCACATTAAGGTTAGTTAACACATCCTTCACCTCACATAGCTACAAATTTTTGTGTGTGTGGTGTGAACATTTAAGATTTACTCTCTTAACTTTTAAGTATGTAATACAGTAATGTTAACTAGTTACCATGCTGTACATTAGATACCCAGAACTTATTCATCTTATAAATGGAAATTTGTACCGTTTGACTAATATCACTCCATTTCCCCACCTCCCAGCCCCTGGCAACCACCATTCTATTCGGTTTCTGTAAGTTTGACTTTTTTTTTTTTTTAGAGTTCACATGTACATGAGATCATATAGTATCTGTCTTTCTCTGTCTGACTTATTTCATCTAACATAGTGTCCTCAGGGTTCATCCATATTGTTGCAAATGGCAGGATTGCCCTTTTTTGTGGCCAAGTAATATTCCACTTTGTATATATACACCACATTTTCTTCATCCATTTATCCATCCATGGACACTTAGGTTGTATCCATGTGTTGAGAATAATACTGCGATGAACATGGGGGTGTAGATATCTCCTTGAGACAGGGATTTCATTTCTTTTGGAATTTCTATTTTTAATTTTTTGAGGAGCTAATGGAGGCTACTTTGCTTTTTTTGTTTTTCGGTGTTTTGTTTTTTTGGCTATGCTGGGTCTTCATTGCAGCACGTGGGCTTCTCTAGTTGTGGCGTGCGGGCTTAGTTGTGGTATGTGGGATCTTAGTTCCCCCACCAGGGATGGAACCCAGGCCCCCTGCATTGGGAGCGCAGAGTCTTAACCACTGGACCACCAGGGAAGTCCCTACTTTGGAACTTAATCCTCTCATTTGTCTTTTTAATTGTCTCATAATAATCATTAATGTTATCTTAATATTTTAAAAAAGATGTTTATTATTTCAAAGTCATGAAAAGATGCATTATCAGAAAGAAATTTAATCTGTTTTTATTGAGAAAAAATGTTAAACCTGCCTTGACACTTTTAAAAACATTTAATTTTATATGACATCAATTTTTTTTCACAGATACATAGAATTATAATGAGTGCCTTTTTCTATTATATAGACAGTAGAAATGTTGGAAATACATTCTTATCAATTCTTTAGAAATTTATTTTGTTGAAGTATAGTTGATTTACAATGTTGTGATAATTTCTACTGTACAGCAGTGACTCAGTTATACATATATATATATTCTTTTCCATCATGGCTTATCATAGGATATTGAATATGGTTGCCTGTGCTCTACAGTATGACCTTGTCGTTTATCCATTCTATATACAATAGTTTGTACCTGCTTATCCCAAGCTCCCAATCCATCCCTGCCCCCAACCCCCTTGACAGCCAGAAGTCTGTTTGTTGTCAATGTTATTTTTCTTTGGACCTCCCTAGAATTTTCCTTCTTGAAGAATGCATATTCTCTAACACTTTGGTGATGGGGGTGGTGCCGTGGGCACTAGCTGAACTTACTCAGTCCAGGGTACATATGAGATGTCTCTCGTCCAAAAGTCTAGTCCTGCAGTCCACCTTTAACCAACAATGAGCAGCTCTTTCTTTCTTGCTTGCTTCCTCCCTCCCTCCCTCTCTCTCTCTCTTTCTTTCTTCTCTTTTTATATCTCCTCTTCAAATTTAGTCCAGTAGCACATTTATACAGAGAAGAAATCTTTCCCCATCTCTTGTTTTTCATTTTTTTCCCCAGTAAGTTCATCTGTGCAGGGAGTCTGTTATCTGTTGTATCCATTTTCTAGCAACTTCCTGGGCTCTTGAGGGATATTAGGAGAAAAGAATTCAAGGCCAGATACAGTGTGGGTGAGGGTATCTCCAGTTATGACTTTGACTTTTTTCCAGAAGTTGTAATGAATCATTTGGGAAAGATGCATTATGCATTCTGTGTATTCTCTCCGTGGTGGAGTTGCTCACATATCTCATTTTTGTTATGGTCATTTCTCGGTGGTAAATGCTTCACTCTTCATTTTATTTTATTTTAGTCACTGTTTCTAAATCAGTATATTCTGTGTGCTGAATCATAGTTCTTTTCTTCTACCATTTTGGCATTTAGAGACCTCAACATGAATTTAATCTGAGAAAATATCCTAATGTTCTGACTTCTGGCAGGAAATATTTACATTAGGGAACTCCAGTTTTACTGACTTTTCCTTGAGTTCTAGGAAAATATGTGTGTAATGTTTGTCATGTGAGGTTTTCTGAATATTAATGCTATTTAATATGATTAAATTGTCTTCTTAAAAAAAATGTGTAACATGTCAGCAGAACTGAGGAATGTTTGCCACAAAAGTTGACGATACACAAATGAGATGTGATTTTACTTTTCAGTCGGAAAATGTATATATATTTTTTTTTAGGATAATATCTGATGCAGCCAGTTCCTCACTAGGGAGTGTAAATTGATCAACTCTTTCTGGAGTATAATTGGACCCTGCAAATGTTACTTTTAGAAATCTATCCGAAGGAAATAATCAGAGATCAGGATTTAGGCATAAGAATGCTAATCACAGTTTTGTTTTTTTAATGAAAATTATAAGCCACATAAATATCCAAGAGTCAAGAAATAAATTGATTATGGTATGCATAAGTATTGGAATGTTATGCAAGCACTAATATTACGACTCTGAAAAGTCTTTAAAGACAAGGGAGGGCTTCCCTGGTGGCACAGTGGTTAAGAATCCGCCTGCCAATGCAGGGGACACAGGTTCGATCCCTGGTCCGGGAAGATCCCACATGCCACAGAGCAGCTAAGCTCGTGTACCACAACTACTGAGCCTGTGCTCTAGAGCCCGCGAGCCACAACTACTGAGCCTGCAAACCACAGCTACTGAAGCCCGCACGCCTAGAGCTGGTGCCCCTCAACAAGAGAAGCCACTGCAATGAGAAGCCTGCGCACTGCAATGATGAGTATAGCCCTCGCTCGCTGCAACTAGAGAAAGCCCGCACGCAGCAGGGAAGACCCAATGCAGCCGAAAAGAAAAATAAATAAAATAAATAAATTTATAAAAATAAAAAAAGACGAGGGAAACTATTCAAGGTGTCTCATTAAGTAGGGAAAAAAAATCTACTGTGAATAAAATATGATATGTGTACCTCAGAATATTACCATTATTATTTCTGAGTAAATGGGACAACTTAAAAATCTTTCTGGGGGCTTCCCTGGTGGCGCAGTGGTTGAGAGTCCGCCTGCCAATGCAGGGGACAAGGGTTCGTGCCCCGGTCCGGGAGGATCCCACGTGCCACGGAGCGGCTGGGCCCGTGAGCCATGGCCGCTGGGCCTGCGCGTCCGGAGCCTGTGCTCCGCAACAGGAGAGGCCACAACAGTGAGAGGCCCGCATATCACACACACACACACACAAAAAAAAATCTTTCTGTGTCTTCCAAATTTTCTATATGTATGTGTTACATTGAGGATTAAATGAATATGTATAAATACTAGAATGACGCCTGGCCCCATCATGTACTCCCAAATATGAGCTTTTACTGTGGCTGTGATAATTACTTTTATAATAAAAGGAAATTTTTAAGCCCACTCTAATTGTAATTGATCATTTGCGTGACCACTTGTTAATATCTGTCCTCCATAGACTGTGACCCATTATCTGTCGCGTATGGTTTCTGCCTCAGCACATAGTGTGGTGCCTGGCATGGAGTAAGTGCTCATTAAATAATTGTATGGACCCTCAAAAATCAGATTTTTTAAATGTTTTCTCTTATTTCAGTTTCTCAGCAGGAAGGTCACCAGCGTGAAAGCTGTTAAAATGTTAGTTGTTTCCGACTGAGAATTGTTATATTCTTATGAGTGCTGAAAGATATGTAAACGAGGAGATTGCACTGTGCTAAATGGTATGTTGTTGAACCAGAAATATGTTTATTGGCATATATTATGTACAGATTGGCGCCAAGATTCTTTAAAAAGTTTTCCAAAAGTTGTTTTCAAACTTTAGAACACAAAGAACTCGAATAAGACTATGACAAAGCTGCTTCAATATCCTTTTAGACTGGCCCTAAGTTTACAAGTTTAGGCAAGAATAGGCACATTTTTAATAGCCTAGAAGGTATTTTGGTGGGACAATAGGAGTGTATTTGGTTATACAAAGATCTATGATTCTATAAAAGGACATAATTTGAATCTGTAGTTGATTACAAGCTTAGACGTCTCTGTAATATACAAAGTTTCTTAATTGTAAATAGTCACATCCCAAGGCTTGCTGATGGCTCTGAAGAAGTAATGAAACTCAGCAAGAATTACCAGCTGCTGTTTATGAAACCAAACGATAGAATTCACTTAATGAAAGTAATGTGCTGACAGCAGTGTTTACTGTTTAAAACATAATAATCATGTTTATTGTATCTCTCTGAGACAGAATATATCATAAATATACCAGAGAAAATTGAGAGTAATGTGCTTTTTTTTTAAAAAAAAAGTGCCTTTATTTACATGAAACCAACATGAAAAGCTTGAAGAATCCTTTGTTAGAGGTCTCAGTTTTACAGAGTTAAACTGGAAAGATTGCAGAATTGGAAAGTAACTATTGTTTTTGGATACGAGAAATTCAGAAGTATGAACTCAGAAAACATAGGCATTTAGGGAAAATATTAATATGATCCAGAGACCTTGTGAACTTCAAAAAACATTAAAATCCACTTGTTGATGATTTTTGGAATCTCAGAAATAGTGTTGAAATACCATAGGATAGAAAAGAATAATCAGGAAGCTTAATGCAATCAGAACCTCATAGCCTGTTATGGGAAATAGCATTTGGCAAAGCCTGCTACGCTACTGTAAATGAATGTTAATCACGTTTTATCAGCCGCTTGCACTATCTTTGTTACATAATTTGAATATTTATGACCCTGTAAATATGTTTAACAGTGAAATTACAGTGTTTATGAAACTCAAATTCCAAAAAGCATATAACCCTTTGATGGAGAAGAATTATCTTTAAATACTACAAAATTCAGGATGTTTTTGCCATTTAGCAGTTGTCTGTATACTATGGGACATGTATTTCTGACTAAAATTCTGTGACAAACAGAATAATGTATGTCAAAATTGACTCTGAAAACACACGTGATTCAGTTCATTTATCATTTATGCAAAACTAGATGACCAACTGGAGTATTTTAACTTTTTAGGATTAAGTACAATTTATTTTCTCACTATAGTTTATATCAATTTGGTTAACTGCATCCATATCTGTTTGGAAATAATTAATGAACCTTTTTTTATATGAACCAGACTGGAATTGAGCAACTCCTCCTAAATTAGCAGTAATATTGAAATGAAAATAATGGATGTAAATGCTTATTTAGTTTTGTAATCTGTACTTATTTGGGGGGTGTGTGTGTATTTGGTGTGTGTGTATGTATATTGACTCTCTGCCAATGCTTTCTTATTTCTTTGCAAATACAAACCCACTAAAAGGTATTTTTCCCTTCAGAAGGATTTAAATGCGCATTGTTCTTCTGGAAAGTATAATCTAATAGGAAGATACAGTTCATATTAGAACCAGAAAAGCCTGTAATTAAGATGTGTCTCAGTCACATTTTTTTTCTGTCTTTTGTTAAAACAGAAACATGGATTCATTTAAGTAAATAAAATTGTCAGTGGGTAAAGCATTTGTTTTCAAAGGCGATATAGCAAGGTTACAAATGTCTCTTTCTTCTCATTTTGATTGTCTAAAATATTAACAAATTCTCATTTCATAAAATGTGGGCATATCTGGTTACTTTACATTTTGAGGTGAATTTAGATTAATTTAGGTTAATTTGGGCGTTGCTGTCTTTGCAACACTACAGAGAAGTGATTCTGAGAGTGAACTTTGGAGTTGTAGATTATGTTTTTAAAATATATTTATTATTATTATTTATTTATTTATCTTTGGCTGTGTTGGGTCTTCGTTGCTGTGCACAGGCTTTCTCTGGTTGCGGCGAGCGGGGGCTACTCTTCGTTGTGGTGCACGGGCTTCTCACTGTGGTGGCTTCTCTTGTTGCGCAGCGTGGGCTCTAGGCATGCGGGCTCAGTAGTTGTGGCTCACGGGCTCTAGAGCACAGGCTCAGCAGTTGTAGCACACTGGCTTAGTTGATCCACGGCATGTGGGAATCTTCCCGGACCAGGGCTTGAACCTGTGTCCCCTGCATTGGCAGGCGGATTCTTAACCACTGCGCCACCAGGGAAGTCCTAGAGTTGTAGATTATGTTGAGACCAAACTCTAGGTCAAGCACTCACTTAACTTAGACACTGTTGTTCTAATCAGGTTCTGAACCTCGCTGGGTCTCAGTGGCCGCGCCTTCATGGGGTTGTTGGGAGGATTACCTGAAATCCTCACAACTATGTGGAACGTGCTAAAAATGTGTGTCTGGAGTCAGTGGTAGTTCTTATACACTGCTATTACCCAGTTGATGATAGAGCCTCTTTATGTTGGGGGTCTCTTAAAACCCTCTGTCTTTCCACCATCCTTATTTGGGTGAATTAGCTAGTGGGTACACTCTCCTTTAAAAAGTTGACAAGGGAAACATATACAGAATGCAAGTCAGCTCTCTATGCCTAATAACAATGTTGGAGAACTTTTGATATATCAGCCTCTTGATCCTAATGCATGACATGAGGTGGAGGCTCACATTATTGATTTGCGCTCTGTGCTGTTGCCTGTCTTATTGGCACAGGGGTTGAAAGACGTTTTCTGTTAAAAGCCAGGAAGTAAACATTTTAGGCTTTGTAGGTTTTATAGTCTCTGTCACAACTACTCTGCTCTGCCATTTTAGCCAAGACCAGCCATTCACAATACTTTAATTAACGGAATGGCTGTATTCCAATAAAGCTCTATTTATAAAAACAGCCTGTGTGCTGGATTTGGCCCATGGGTTGTGGTTTGCCAACCCCTGGGCACAGGTAGTTGAGCGTTATGTTGGTGTCTCTTTTTTTAGAACCAGAGAGAAATTCTTGGTGTCAGGGTTGTAGTTGTCCATTATTTAGTTTATCCAAATCTACATGAACATTATAGGGAATTCCCTGGTTGTCCGGTGGTTAGGACTCCAAGATTCCGCTGCAGGGGCCCGGGTTCGATCCCTGGTCGAGAACTAAGATCCTACAAGCCGGCTTGGCCAAAAAAATAAATAAACATTATAATTTTCTATTCTTTTTGTTTATAATTTTATCCTAAAAGGATAAACTGTCGACTTTTGATCTCTGAAGCTGTATGGCAGTTGAGTTTTCTAGCTAGTTCTCTCACATCTCTAGAAACAGGTGGGGTGATGGGGAATACCTTGATTGCCTAAGAGATTAGACAGACATTACACCATTTTATTCGTAACTGAGTAGATTTTGAGTTCTATTGGACAGTATCAGGTTTGGCTTTGCAATTGGATAGGTTCACCTTGCTGCTCTGCCCCCTCCTAGCCATAGGTCACTGGCTTGTGACGTGGCTTTCTTAAGGCTCGATTTACTCATTGGTAAAATAATAATTCTTACCTTGCTGGGTTGCTCTGAGGATTGAATGAGCCCATGCATTTAAAGTGTCGGGGCCCAGTGCTTGAAAAAGATAAAACAAATAAACAGCAGTTCTTAAAAACTTGGGTGAGAATCTTATCCTGAAGGCTACATGCTTTTTAAAAACTTCATTGTTATTTTACATTCCTTGTTCTTTTTTAAAAGGGAAGATGCATTTCTGTGTACTTAAGCACTCAAACTTATTTGGAGCTGTGCCTTTCAAACTATTTGTGCTGGAAGACTTTTTTTTCTTATCTATCATGAACCAATGCTTTCATAAAATATAATAAAATGAATTTATTACAAAAATGAAATAAACACAAACAGAACACATGCAAAGCCTATTTTTTTTTTAAATGAGATCCAACAAATACATCAAGTTTCTAAATGCTTACTCTAATTTGCCTGCTTATTTCTTTGGGAAATAATTAGTAGATTACTTAATAAATAATTTATTATTAAATAATAATAAATTAATAAATAATTAGTAGATCTGTACTGGCCACAGTTTTAGGATCACTGGTTTAGGGGGAAGCCAGTTCATGGGAATTCTTTTAAAATACTGGCATCAGTCTCTCTTGAATAGAATTAGCCACTAAATAGTGAGTTTCCCCTTTCTTAAAAAGTAGTCACCAGGGCTTCCCTGGTGGCGCAGTGGTTGAGAGTCCGCCTGCCGATGCAGGGGATGCGGGTTCGTGCCCCAGTCTGGGAAGATCCCACATGCCGCGGAGCGGCTGGGCCCATGAGCCATGGCTGCTGAGCCTGCGCGTCCGGAGCCTGTGCTCCGTGACGGGAGAGGCCACAACAGTGAGTTTCCCCCTTCCTAAAAAGTAGTCACCAACCGCAAGTGAACGTTATTTACTTACCCAAATCTTTGTTCAACACAACCCCTCTCCACTGCCCAGTCAGATGGTTTGGTTTGAGGTAACCAGAGATTCTCGTCAGGGAGTAGGCCTTGATGGTTTGCTCCAGGTCAGGATGATACTCCCTTGCCGCATCTCCCTCACAGGAGGGTCCCAGTGGCTCCAGTGCTGATCCTAAGAGCCTAGACCTCGTGGAGTGTGGATATAGGAATCTCAGCCCCTCACTTTCCCCTCCATCCTCTGTGATCTGACAGCACCTCCCACTACTTATATTAAACCACATATTTTATTATACCGCCATTATTTTCTCTGACTCCCCCAGAGAACTATGAGCTTTATAAGGATAAGAGCTATTTTCTTTTCTTTTTGGCTCCCTGGCTCCTGACACACTCTAGGTGTACCTTGAAAATGTACTGATGTGTGAATGGATGAGTAGGCGATGCTGTCCAGGTCTCTCACCAGGCTGACATCCTTTATCTGCACGCTCTTCACTTTGCTAGGGTTCCTCTCAAAAACATAACCAGATTGGGAGGGGTGGAGGAGGAGAAGGGGGTCACTGCAGAGCAGCACACAGCTGCCGACACTCTTTTCATGTCCATAACCCAAAAGAACATGGACTGTGTATTTTGGGAAGTCATCTTTTTCTCATTCCTCATTTTTTTGGTGCTGACTGTGTAACAGGGTTGTAGGAAATTAGTCAACAGTGATGCTACCACCTTCAAAACTGTCACAGTGACTTTCTGGAGGCTGTCAGGGCCACAGCTTACCCTAGTTGAAATTCAGTGGCCTTGAGCTCTTGAGATTATAGATAGTGATTTTTCTGGAGTGGACACAATGGTGTGTGAACTGGGCTGGAATATACCCAGGTTCCTGCATGGGCTATTATGGGCCATTGACACATTACAGTAAACCATTTATGGAGCTTTTATGATATGTATACAGAATAATATCACTCTGTGATGGGGATGGAAAAGGGTATCAGAATCATTTGTATGGTAACAAGCATTTTCAAGGAAAAAGAACTTAAAAATCAATTGATATCTTATAGTAATAGATTAGGCTTTTGGCAGTTATGTTTTCTTTGGGGGACCAGTAAAGTGAACAGCATCTTGACTAAATGTTGGCTTTGGATGAGGATGCTTGAACCCCATCTTAGCTCTATGACCTCGTTCAAGTTACTTAGCCTCTTTGAGCCTCACTTTTCCTTATCTGTAAAATGGGGGTAATAATAGTACGGAGGCATAGATGATTATGAAGATTAAATGTGACAATTCATGTACAGTGTTTAGTGGTGTCAGTATTTCTTTAGCATGCATTATTACCGCTTAAGTGTGTATAGATTGTCTGTTGGTGTAGTTACACTTTTGAAAAGAAATGACAGCCTTCAATAGCAGTTGTATTTGAAAACTATTTATATGTGCAGAGTACCAATTTACATATTTCTGCCCTTCTTAACTATTTTATACATGTTAATTTATTCTTCTGGAATTCTTGTAATAAAAGTTATCTTTAACTTTTTAACACTTAACATGGAGAGGTGATTTATAGTTTATTAAAACAAATTGCTAAAACTCTAGCAAAAATAATAAGCAGACCATTAAATAAATTCTGCTAATTCAGTGGAATACAATATATGAAAACTAGCAATATAGAAAATAAATGAGGGGCTTCCCTGGTGGCGCAGTGGTTGAGAGTCCGCCTGCTGATGCAGGGGACACGGGTTTGTGCCCCGGTCCGGGAGGATCCCACATGGCGCGGAGCGGATGGGCCCGTGAGCCATGGCCACTGAGCCTGCGTGTCCGGAGCCTGTGCTCTGTGCAACGGGAGAGGCCACAACAGTGAGAGGCCCGCGTACCGCAAAAAAAAAAAAGAAAAGAAAAGAAATGAAAAATCAGAATATAGAGTTGTATGTATAGCGTGAGTATAATTTATATAATATAAAATTAAGTAAATTATGCATCTTAAGATGAATAAATAATCACTATATTATAGTGTTGGAATTAAGGATGCCTCTTTTTTCCCTTCACTTTCCAATGCTTATAATGTTGCTAAAAGGTATTTGTTTTTTTAATTTATTGTTTTTAACTGAGATATAGTTGATGTCAAATATTATCTAAGTTACAGGTGTACAACATAGTGACTCACAACTTTTAAAGGTTATACTCCATTTATAGTTATTATAAAATATTGGCTATATTCCCTGTGTTTTATAATATATCCTTGTAACTTATTTATTTTCTACATAATAGCTTGTACCTCTTAGTTCCCTATCCCTCTCTTACCCTACCCCCTTCCCTCGCCCCACTGATAACCACTAGTTTGTTCTCTCTATCTATGAGTCTGTTTCTGCTAAAAGGCTTTTATCATTTAAAAAATTTAAAGACCAAACATCTGTTATTCACTCTAATTGCTCAAAATGACAGACATTAAAAAGTCACGTTGAATCTAAGTCTTTTATTATAGCTAGCCAATTTATTCAATTTATTCACAGAATGTTTGCTAAAATCAAGTAACTGCTTTGCAAATTAACTAACTTTCTGGATGGCTAAAAACAAACAGGGTATCTTGGTTTTATTTACTAGGTACCCAAATATTAATGGCATAGCCTCGCAGGACCAGGAACAATTCTCTTGAAACTCTTAGTCCATGACATTTTGTAGACATTTCATGGAGGAAATTTCCAAGGCCAGTGGGCAGTCAGCAGCAGAAACTTCTGTGATCTGTTAAAGGGCTACCTGGAGACCATCACTGGCTCCTGAAGCATGTGTGGAGATATCCAGTTACAACCCAGGGAAAGTACAGATCTGGTTCATCATGCGATCAGAGAGTTATCCTTCCCAGTCAGAGTGACAGGCTGCCAAGCTGACATCTGTCTAGCAGGGCATGTGGGCCCACCTGCCAACACCATTATCCCCATTTAGGGTCAGGCCAGCAGGGATCTTTCCCACTTAGCCCTGAATGTCTTCATTTTCACGAAGTTTTCAAAGGAGAATGAACAACTCAGCAGGGCACATGGTGGTGTGATTGAACCTGCCTCAGTTTATTAAATGATAGGACTGTTTCTTGGTCACAGATGGACCCGACCTTTGTCCATCCCAGGCTATTCCCAAAGCTTCTCTTGAAACAGAACACATTTTTATAGTAGCAAATGTAATTTACCAAGGTACATCTTTTAACGGGAAGTTAGAAAGAAACTTGGTTTTTCATTGTTGTTTGAAGTGTTCCATATGGTGCACTCTGACACGTATCTCATTGCAAATGCTCTTGCTCCTATGACCAAACATCTTCCTAAATTGGAAGCTTAAAAAAATATATATTCTGACTAAAAGTAGATGACATTTTGCATATACAAAATTGCTGAACGTGTATAAATGCCTCTAGTACCAGAATACGTCTTCACGCTGACAACCCCACCCAGGGCTTGCTCACCGTTCAACAAGACATCCTTTGATTTTGACATTTCCTTTCAAGGGAAATCCTTTTGAATGCATACAGCAAAAGGTATGGAGAGCATTAGTCACTGAGATTTTTACATGCTGTAGTTGAATATCATTGTTGGGTTTGACTCCTACATTATTCAAGTAGATTTTTTTAAAGCAACTAAAGTTTACAGAGGCCAACAGGGAACTTTTGACCTTTCTCTTACTACTGTGGCCTGTAGAGCCATTGACAGGAAGAGCAGCACTTTGCTATTTCAAATGTCCCCTGTGGCTGAACTGCTTGTGGAGAACAAATCGTTAGGGAGTAATGGCCTGGCTCGTCGCATTCAATTTTGCTGCTTATATTTTTTAGAATGTATAATAATGAGAATAATTTAAACTAGAGAATAATTTAAACTATCTCTTTGCACCAAATACTGTGTAAACATCATATCACATTGCAATTGGGCAAAAGCATAACCACTATGTAAAAGAGATTTGTTTTGTTTTGTGTTTTGACTCAGTGTAAATAACTCAATAATACATCAGAAGAAAAAGATGCAAAATGACTCAAAGCCCTGTATGTCAGAATTTTGACCAGTGGGGTCATGGGGTAGCTCAGTGACCCCCACCTCCCTCCCCCATCCCCCAGAAGGGAGCAGACTTCCATATTCTGCATGGGGGTGTCCCTAACCACTAGAAGGATAAGGACAAGAGCCCCTTGATGGAAAGACAGCCTGTGCTCGTGGAGGGTGGCAGGTGGTAGACGGGTTACCCATGCTTTCTGGAGGAGGAAGAGGAAGAGGACATCCTCTTCCCATAAATGCCACCTTTGGATGCATTGAAAACTTCGTTATTATTCTTTTTAAATTTATTTATTTATTAATTTTTGGCTGCATCAGGTCTTAGTTGTGGTGCGGGCTCTTCATTGAGGCACGCGGGATCTTTTTTGTTGCGGTGCGCAGGCCTCTCTCTAGCTGTGGCGTGTGGGTTTCTAGCTGTGGCGTGTGGGCTCCAGGGTGTGTGGGCTCTGTAGTTTGCGGCATGTGGGCTCTCTCGTTGAGGCGCACGAGCTCAGTAGTTGTGGCGCGCGGGCCTAGTTGCCCCGCGGCATGTGGGATCTTAGTTCCCTGACCAGGGCTCGAGCCCGAGTCCCCTGCAATGGAAGGCAGATTCTTTACCACTGGACCACCAGGGAAGTCCCTCCACTGAAAACTTCGGATTTGGCAATGGAGGAAGCAAGAGGTCTGGCATCCAAGGAGAGAATCTGAGAGGGAAGGGTTTGAGACCTTCCTGTCTCAAAAGGAGTAGCAGCCGGTGCCCAGGGATGGGAGCAGCTGTGCCGCCTGGCTCATCAGATGCACGAGGATCCACTTCAGGAGCTCGAGTTTAATCGCTGTTGAGTAGTCTCAGGTCTGTAGCCTCCTGTCCTGAGATGAGAATATGCTCCCACACCCTCACCCTGTGATGGTGAACTTTTAGTTCAAGGAACAGAGTTTGCTTTGAGAAGAAGAAGTGGCTCTTTCCAGCCTTTCTTCAAGGTGTTCGAATGGCTTTTTAAGGCTTCCAGCTCTTTATCCACGTGACTCATCCTGTCATCTGCTCCAGAACTTTCCTACTCTTGCTTTATTTCATGATCTGCCTCGAAGGTAATAATAGCCTGCAAAGTTCTGTTTGTTCTTGACAAAGTTCAGCCTTTTCCTTTCCCCTCTCCTGAAGATTTCAAACTGTACTTTCATTTGAGGCTCACACCATCTGAAGACATTTGAGATGATCTGTCAAGTCTGCTTTGTGTCCTCTTTTTTTAGAAATGTTGGTGTAGAATTGATTTTTCTCTGTATTCTGGTGGTTGAAATATACACTTAACTTTGCAACATCAGTCAGTTCCCTCCTAGCTCCTCTTGCCTGGTCATTAGCATCATAGCTGTCTCCAGATGCTGCCACGTCTTTAACCTTTCACACGCATTCCTCCAGCTCTGATATGAATTTCCACAGAGACTCTAGAACCCTGTGTGGAGATCCTGACTTTTTCATCTGTTGCCCTGAATAGTGTTGAGTTTGTGGTGGCTTTTCCGTGTCTATGGATTTAGTTTCTGTTTATAGAGACTGGCCCTTGCAGCATCAGACATTGACTCATCTTGTTTGGAACAAGGAGATTTTTCTTTTCCAAGTTGGTTTGCCATAAAGCACAAGATGGACCAAATCACAGGGTAACATGTCCAAGGCATCAGGCACTTCTGGGCTTTCATCTTCTTCCACCACAGGGTAGAACCATGGTGAACACGGGGCAGGATTATGCCTGGAACCAAGCCTGCACCTGGCAGCTGGGATGAACCATGAATGGAAAAGGCCAGCAGGGGTGCAGAACTGGTCCAAGATAAACACACCCTCAACCCTGCCCACTACTCCTTGACATTTTTCTAAAACTAGAAAAATGCTGAGCTTTTAATGGCATGTTTCTTGTCTCTCTGTATTAGAGAGACTTTTTTTTTCACTGACTGAAAAATTCTGCCTAAAACTAAGAGAATGGGCCACTTCCAACTATCCAGGCACATGTCACTCTCTTCCATTTTTACCCCGTGAGGATGAGACTGGCCCCACATTGTTAGGTAATTCTGCTGCAGAACAGCAGAATTACATTTTGGCCAAAAGTACAGCTCATGACAGGGCGAAGCCCCTCCTAGGTACCCCCAACCTGCCACCCAGTCCCCCGTGGTCCTCATGGGCACCTGGGCCACAGCAGGCCCTTGCAAACACCAGGCAGGGTTCTGCTTGGCACCAAGCTTGTACCTGGTGGCTGGGATGGACCATGAATGGAGAGGGCCAGTGGAGGGTGCAGGACTGGTCCAAGAAAAACACACCCTCAACCCTGCCCACAGCGTCTTGTTTTCCTAAACTTTGCTTCCTGTGGCCCTACCAGCCTCCCCCCATCCTCTGCACTTGCCATGCCCTCTGCCTTGAAAGCCCTTCCCCTCCCTGTGTGCATGGGAACAACATCTATCTATAACCTCCTCATGCCTGCGACCCAAGTGCTTAGGGCAGGGCCAGGCTCAGAGCGGATGCTCAGTGCCCCACACATGTTTGTGGAAGGAATGAAGGAGTGAGTGAGGGAGGGAATGACAGAGGGACAGAGACACGTTTGCCATCCCTGAAGACTCCCTGACTCATTGGCGGGCCCCTGCAAGAGAGCTTTAGGGCTTCCCTGGTGGCGCAGTGGTTGAGAGTCCGCCTGCCGATGCAGGGGACGCGGGTTCGTGCCCCGGTCTGGGGAAGATTCCACATGCCGCGGAGCGGCTGGGCCCGTGAGCTATGGCCACTGAGCCTGCGCGTCCGGAGCCTGTGCTCCGCAACGGGAGAGGCCACAACAGTGAGAGGCCCGCGTACCGCGAAAAAAAAAAAACAAACTTTAAACTCCTTTCAGAATTCCAAACTGGGATGTAGAGAGTAGAGGAGGTGGTGGCAGTTCTGGACTGGGCTCCTGATCTCCTCCTCAGCCCTCCTCTCAAGTAGGTTTTCAAACAGCCATCACGTGTGAATTGCCCAGTCAAATAAAGAGACACGCAGCAGCTGCGGCTCCTATTAAGAAATGTAATGCCGTGCAGCTTTTGAGAGATTTGCTCTGTAAAAATAATGGAATGCAATGCAAGAGCTTGTGCTATAAAAAAAAAAATAACAATGGCTTCAGAGTTTTCCATTTTTGTTTTTTGAAGACCTTTGTTATTTGGGCGTGAGTGGGTAGTGTGGGAAGAACACAGGTAACAACCAGATGGGCTTTTCCCTCCAAAGAACCTGAATCCTCGTGGGTGTCATGCCTGTGTCATACCAAATAGTTGTCTTAGCCCAAGCACCTAACTTGTACCTCTCGCACAGTAGGCCCAGAATACCTATTTGTTGAATGAACTAATACGGTAAATACTAAATACTACTTAGCTATAGGTTGTACGAGAATGTCTGAGGTTATTGTGCATTTATGATGAGCTAATCTTTCATTTGCTTTATGTGGTCTTTCCATGGTATTTCTTCCTAACTGGCCTGTAGTTTCCCTCCCTTCAGTCTCTTTTTCAGAGGGCTGCAGGTTCACATTTAATAGGTTTCTTGACTTTGCAGGTACTTCTGGAGTACTCCAGGCCCTGATACCTGCCCCAGAGAAGGGGAAGAATAACAGCGTTAATCTTAGATCACCCTTCTCCTCCCCAACCCCAAGAGGCCAGTGCTGTTTTTATCGGAAAGGAGTAGACGGGTTTGTTTGAGAACCACACTTAACACTGTAGAAACAGATGTTGACAGAGGCCAAAGGGCAGGGGAGAGTAAGCCGGTAGAAAGGGTGTATGTAAGTGGACGGCGTGAGGGAATGTTCCTGAGGTGTGTGTTTTCCCTCCTTCATGCCACTTGCTGCAGTGGCTACTAGCACAAATTTGAGTTTTGGTTCCACAGTAGAAAAAATAATCCATGTTAATGCAAAAGTTTGCATTTTCCAATTGTGGGAATTTGTGAGAGTAGCTGACCATTGAAATTGGAACTCTTTTTTTTTTTTTTTTGTGGTACGCGGGCCTCTCACTGCCGTGGCCTCTCCTGTTGCGGAGCACAGGCTCCGGACGCGCAGGCCCAGCGGCCATGGCTCACGGGCCCAGCCGCTCCGCGGCATGTGGGATCTTCCTAGACCGGGGCACGAACCTGCGTCCCCTGCATCGGCAGGCGGACTCTCAACCACTGTGCCACCAGGGAAGCCCTGAAATTGGAGCTCTTTAAGAGGACTGTGCTATGAGCAGTGTATGGCGAAGCTGGGGGTGCGGCCCCTGCCTCTACAGCCCCTCACTGACATCCCGCCTCTGATGCTCAGCTGTATCCAGGATGAGGTGGGAGAACAGACCAGACCTAAGTAACACCACCTGCGCTCCTGCAGGACCCGCCTGCCTGAGCACGCATATCGGCAGAACGAAAGCTTTTCACCTGGGTTACGGCACGTCCACGTGACCAGTGAGTTTCATTCCCCCCAGAAGGCAGGATGCCGTCCTCCCAGCGTGGCTCTCTGCTCTGCCCCTTTCCCGTCCTCTTCTACTGGGCCCTGTGGAAAACTGATGGCAGTTGCATTGTAAGTAAATGCCCCAGCCTCGGGAACCTCTTAGGCTGTTCGTCCAGAACTTTCTGTCTCTGCCATCTCCTCTCCAAGGATAACACATCCTCCGTGTTATCCTCCGTGGCCTTCTCTAGAGGAAGCCCTGCACTCTCCCAGCCTGGGAAGCAGGAAAGGCCCTGCTTGGCTCCACACTGCTGATTCCAGACTCCTTCTTTTCCTTCTTGGTACAGAAGGCCTCCCTCTTCCCGGAGGTCAGGCCGCCTGCTAGACCCCCGCCCTCTCTCGTTCCTCGGGACTCTCCTGTGCTTGGTTCTGGACCGCTCCTACACAGTCACTGGGGCCTTCCATACCTCTCTGCAAGTCCTCACTGCCCAAGTCCAGGGGCCTTCACCTCCACGCCTGAGTCCTTGTTACCAGAGGAAACTCCTCTGCTGCGAGACCGCTGCTCTCTTGCCGCCCCTCATTCTTCCAGTGTTATTGCTTGCTCGCCCCCAGTCCACCCATTCCGTAGGTGATGCACCCACCCAGCCACTTGACTCCCCACTGTTCTTTCCGTCATCTTCACACTCACCCCTTTCTCTGGAGGTTGATTTTGACCCCCATCAAAGCTGATCACGCCCTCCTCTGAATCCCTCCTGTGTCTGGCAGCATAGTTCCCTTCGTCAGTGCAAGACCTTACAGCTGAGTGGGATTACTCTCGTTCCAGTGATCATTGGATCCCTAGCACTTGGTACATCTCTTCACCTAGAGCTGACGTGGAGGGAATGTTGTTGAACTGGTTGAAGCTGTTGATGGGTTGTTAACATGTGAAGGATGTTAGTATATTCAGGAAAAAATATTGGCAAAGGAGGTAAATCTACCTTCCTCCTGTCCGAAAAGTATGGTATAGCTATGGAGATGGTAGGGGAAAAAAGTATTCCGGAAGTTCTCTTGTAGACTCTCTTTTCCAAAATTTAGTCTTGTAACTTAAAAAAAACAAACAATTATCAAAGTAGTTTATGCACATAATTAAAAAATGAAGTAGAACAAACTAGCTTATAATGAAAATCAACCATCCTCTCCCTACCTCCAGTCTTGAACTATAGGGTCAACCATTTTTATTTTGTTTGTTTGTTTACTTATTTATTTATGGCTGCATTGGGTCTTCGTTGCTGCACGCAGGTTTTCTGTAGTTGTGGCCAGCAGGGGCTACTCTTCGTTGTGGTGCACGGGCTTCTATTGTCGTGGCTTCTCTTGTTGTGGAGCACGGGCTCTAGGCACGTGGGCTCAGTAGTTGTGGCTCGCAGGCTCTAGAGTGCAGGCTCAGTAGTTGTGGCGCATGGGCTTGTGGGATCTTCCTGGACCAGGGCTCGAACCCGTGTCCCCAGCATTGGCAGGTGGATTCTTAACCACTGCGCCACCAGGGAAGCCCCGGGTCAACCATTTTTAAATTTTCGGTTTTTAGTTTATCTGGTGGTTACTGGCAAATTTCTAAATGCTGTGGTTTAATCTCAAATAGGGCTAGTGAAAAGCAGCCCCTAAAACTAATGAAGTCCTAGACTATGTAACACTGAATTATTGTTCACGCTGAATCATTGTTGCCAATTTCATTATGAAAATTACTGAAAAATATTCTAGACAAAAGTCTTAAATCATGATGCTGTGGAATCAAAGTTTTCACCTCTCACTTGTCTCTGTTTAGTGTTAGGAATGGAATATTTTTTGACATTTTGGGGTATATTGTATAGTTTTTGTATATCTTAATAGAATAAAAGTGATGTTTTCCCAACCCTTTTTCTTTTCCATGTGTTTTCGCCTCTTGTGGCTCTTTGCTGTTTTCATCCCCTGGGGATACAGTATGGCAAGTTGATAGCACCTGATTTATACAACCTTGATAAGGGCTTTGTGTATGTAGCTCTTTAAAGCTACCGTTTGCTCTGTCTTTGAATGCTATCTCCGAAGGTGGGTTTAGAAACTAGAGGCTTGTTCCTACCTCAAAGCCAGTGGGTGTTACAGGAAATGTCATGAGGAGAGGAATACTTCTTGAAAAAAGGCACATTGTAGATGCCTCATTTCAGAGTGCAAAATGGCTGCCTATGGTTGAAAATAAGTCGGTAGATAGAGTCTTCAGCGCATTTAATTAAAAGTACCGTGCTAAAAGAAAGTGTAGCAATTATATATTATTAACCTAAGTGGCGCCGAGGCTTTGAAGCTGTTTGCTGTGGCCCCTTGTTTCCTTTGATTGCTCGCCGTCTGAGACTAAGCTTGGCTGCTCAGTTACGAAGGCATTTAGAAGAAGAGCAACATAGTAAACCCAAGTACAAAATTAGGATCTTTTTTGTGCTGTACATCCGTGCTGTACATCCGAGCTGTTGCCTAGTGAATCCAGTCTTTTGCTGCTGTAGTTATTTGGACTGCGATTATTCTGCTTTCCCGACCGATTCCCCAATCAGACATTGTTTAGTTTATTGGAAAGTGCATGTTGTATATGTCAACTAAAAACACGGTGTCATTTTGGGGCTTAAATGGAGGAGGCTTCTATTTCAAGCCGAATTGAATGAATAAGGAAATTGAAGAACTGAGAAGAACAATGCTGGGCCCATTATCATAAGAAAATGAGGCTCAGCAAATGTAGGGCTTACAAGTCATTATATGTATGGTAGGTAGCAGCGGGGAGAGGGGGCATCTCTGGCTAAAAAGAGATCAAAATGTACTTTCCTGCATTAATAACTGCAAGGTGGCAAAGGGTTTCAGTGAAAAGAATAAAAAAGGTTCTAGATCTGATTTTATCACTTTAAGCTGTGTACTCAGCTACAGTTATTAAATAGAAAAGGTTTACTGAGTGCCCGTGACATGTGTGACAGAATGTGACAGCTGAAAATGACTAGGAATCAATGGGCCAACCCCTTCATTCCACAGAAGGGAAAACTGAAACTGGTGAGGCCAGGTGACTTGCCTAAAGTCCCTTGCTAAGTGACCTTGGGCAAATCCCCTTGTAAGTCAGCTACATGAATTTTTATTAGCTCTGAACATTTCAACGCATTTTAATATTCATTAGAACTTTGTTACTGAAGCTGCATTTGATATTATTGAGTTCTTTGTGCACCAGGAAACAAAAGGCTTCATTTGTTTACTGAAGAAAACATTTACTGAGCACTCACTGTGTTCACAACACTCTTGCTTTTTAAGATATGGCTTGATAGCATAATATAAAAGTTAGTGTTCAAACCAAGACTGACCATTTGCTTATCCCATATGGGAGGTGTAGAGCCTCCATGAAAATATATTTCATGGTCCACACACAGTAGTAGGTGTGGTTAAAAAGATTTACAGAACTTTTAGCCCTCTGTCATACAGTTCAGCAATGTAAGGGGAAATTCTGTTTTTTCTTCTCTACGCTCTGCTCTCTATACTTCTGGTCACCAAATGTGTGAAGGTTTTTCCTACACTAAGCGATTCTCAGATGCCAGCTAGGTGTCCTATGATTTAACTCGATTCTGACACTCCCTAGACATAGCGTCAGACCCCACAGTCTGCCCCCATCCCACTTCAGCTGCCAATTCCAAGTCACCTGGGCTAGGTCCAGCCAGCGATCAATTGGGGGTTCCATTGAACCCCCTCCTCAGGTTTAACCATTTGCCAGAATGGCTCACAGAACTCAGGAAAACCGTGTACATACTCGATGACTGGTTTATCATAAAAGGGTACAACTCAGGAACAGCCAGATGGAGGAGATGCAGAGGGCAAGGTAAGGGGGAAGGAGTGCAGCGTTTATGAGCCCCCTCCAGGTGGGTCACCCTCCCAGCATCTTCATGTGTTCACCAACCTGGAAGTTCTCCGAATCCCTTCCTTTGGGGTTTCTATGGAGGCTTCATTACATAGGCATGATTGATTAAATCACTGGCCTTTTTTTTTTTTTTAAAGAGTTCATAATATACCTTTATTCTTTAACTTGTAAACAACATTTAATTTGTCCTGCAAAAGCTAATTATAATTGGCAATAGCTTTTCTCAGTTACTTCTCTCACGTCCAAAAGAGGGGAAGATTTTAGCCCTTGATTTAAAACAAGCACACAAGGGGGGGTGGGGGGAGAAGGAGATGACCTTAACTACTAATGACATTCCGCTGTTGGATTGTTACTGTAATTGGATGTATAAAACATCCAAGCTGGCGGTTCTTCCAGATGCCAGTGAATGTTCAACCTCCATCCCTCTCACTGCCCCCCACCTCCAGAGGTGAGGAGCGGGGTGGGATTGAAAGTTTCAACCCACTGATCACAAGATTGGTTCCCCTGCTACCAGTCCCCCACCCTGGGAGCATTACAGAAGTCACCTCATTAACATAAACTTAGGTGTGGTTGAAAGGGGCTCACGAATAACAAAAGACACTCATTTCAGTTTATTGCTCTTATCACGTATGAAATTCCAAGGGTTTTAGGAGCTACATGTCAGGAACCCTGGACAAGGACCAAAATATATATTATTATAAATCACAATATCACAAGTAGCAACTAATCAGTATTTAAATTTAAATGTATAGGGGTGTTGGGAGTAGCCTATTGACAGCTGGTTGGTCAGAAGCTCAGGTGACAACCTGGATTTGCAGTTGGCATCTGAAGTGGGAGCAGTCTTGTAGGACTGAGCCCTTAACCCGTGGGGTCTGATGCTATCTCTAGATAGATAGCTGACTGTTTAAATTTAAATAAAAATTATTTTTAAATAAGTGTACTTAAAAATTCAGTTTCTCAGTCACACAACCACATTTGGATACGAATTGGACAGCATAGATATAAAATATTCCCATCACCATAGAAAGGTCTATTGGACAATGCTTTCCTACCCCTTTCCATGCCAGAGTCACTTACTATGAATCTAGATCTGGAATCCAGAGATCTGAACCTGAACTCCACATTCACCATTTACCCGGTTACATAAGCTGTAAGGTCTAAGACAAGTCCTTTAAGCTGAACAGAGCTCTGGTTTCATTTTGCGTAAAATGAGACATATCCTGCAACATCTGTGAATTGCTTCACGTTATGCCTGAAGAGCTCATATAAAGGTAGAAAGAAATTGTTAACTTAGAGCTGTTCGCTTGGTTGCTACTGCAAAGTATTTGCAGTTGAGGGTGTTGCCTCTTTGCTTGCTTCATGGGGAATTCAAGCATGTGTGGTGTCTCAGATTCACCTGTGGGTGAATTCTGACCCTGCAACAGCAGGTAACTGTCTTCTTTATTCCTGGGTCTACCATAAGGCATTGCCTTCTGCCAGACTTCTTCCTCAGGTCTGCTCTTCACCGGAGCCAGTTTTTTCAATAAGGCTGTGTAATGTGTAATGGTTAAGACCACGAGCTCCGGCAACAGTTGGCCTGCTCTGCTCTGCCTTGGCCAGTCTAACCTTGTTTTCTCATCAGTAAATGGGGGGATAATGAAAGGACTTTAGGCCATAGAGTTGCTATAGGAGTTAAATGGTATAGTACTAGGTTATTAGCCCAGTGCCTAGAACTTAGTGCTCAATAATTTGTTCTTGTTAATAACAGCATGATGACGTTGAGAATTTAGCATAGAAGATATATTGCAGGACATTCTGGTTGAACTATCTGGTGGGAGTACACAGTCTAGGTACAGATCTTGAGCACTGGAGGAGAGAAGGTGTGACATGAAAAGTTCCGAAGTTTACAAGGGATGAGCTTTTTCATTATACCTACACTTGATCGACTCAGGGGAGCAGGCTTCCGGTGCCTTCGTCATGTCCCCCTTTCTTCTTCACGGAGTCTCCAAGGCAGATAAATGCCTGGGAGCGGCAGGCAGGTAACGTCCATGCGCAAAGCAGACTGTGAATTCGAAGAGACTGTGGAGAATGAAGAGGACTTTATCAAACTGAAGAACGTGTTGTACTCCGTCTAAAGGGTCTCAATCCACTGCTAAGCTTCAGCCAGCATCACCATGCGGGAGTGGAGTATCCGTAAACCTAGATGTTTATGTGAAATCTCCACATTTCCACTATTGGCTGAAGTTTTATTTACAACTTTATACGTGCGAGATAGAATACGGCCATGGGTAGGAATTAATTGGCCAATGGCCACTATTTTATGATCTTTTCAAAAAAGCAACATTTTCTAATATCTTCCCAAGAATGCTAAGTTGGAGTTGTTAAATTTGGAATTACTACTTGAAAAGAAGATTCTGTAGTCAAATAACTTTGGGGAACCTTGGTTCCAGGACCAAAAATGTTTAGAAAATACTTCACACTGGATTTGATTCCCCAGACTTACTTGATCTGAGAGCCCTGTTCCCCATGAACTGTATGAACCTTTCATTGTCACCATACAGTGTGGGTGGCAGTATTCTGGGGAATGGTGGTAAGGGTGGACTGAACTGGTGGACCTCTCTTTAGACCATAGATGTAAATAGAATCTTAATTAACACTGAGGAAGAGATAATCATCATGTTACTAATTAACTCTTTGTAATGTAAATAGAATCCTTGAATTGGGTCAGATTTTCTGTTTTTAAATAAAAGATCTCATCACCCTAAAGCCTATTACTAGGACATATGTGCTATTTTGATGTGTTTTCGATAGGAATAAAATTGAGAAGAATACTTTTGTTTGGGAATTAGGCTCTAATGTGCTCCGTAACGATTTGTGCAGCCAAATTTGGGGGAGATAATAGTATATGAACCAAGGCTACTGCAGCAACACTTAGGAGAATCACGTTTGGACATACCATATGTGCTCTCAACTTTCCTACTGCTACTTTATTATAATGGTTTGGTTATTTGGAACAAAGGGATATTTTCACTCTCATCAGTGACACCTGTGCACTGTCTGTGGGAGGAGGTGAAAAAAATTCCTCTAAAAGGAATTCAATGAGCTTTCTAATTAGGCATTAACTCTTGGACGTGCTCTCAAGAATTCCTTGGGTACCAACCCCAATTTATCTTGCCTGCTATTTCAGATGTGTCTTAAAATAGCATGATTTCCCACAGTCCTCTTAAAATTGTGGTGTTCTCCACCTAGTAAAATGTTTCTGCATTAGATGTCATTTAATTGCATTTTCATGTGTCTTTATTTTGAGCCTTAAATTCAATTTGGGAGCACAGTTAACTAATACAAGTCTTTCTGGGGATTTCATTTTGGTTTGGATTTGGATTTGGGGGAGGGAAATAGATTTTTTTTCTTTGATGTTTTTCAAAGGTATTTCTAGATATTAATATAGAAATCAGAGAAACAAGAGGGCACAGCAGGCCCACGCACCTGAGGCTGAATATATTTCAAATGCTGAGAAAAAGAAAGGTTTGGGCACATGGGGTTGGGGGGAAAGTCTCACCCTCAGCACAGCTGCTTCACTGTGATAAGAAAGCAGAGCTCAATTTATGCTGATCTTGTATCTAACCAAAGTTTACCCTGCAAACTACTGGGGGAATAAAGGAAGAACTTCCTGTAAAACACAGCTAATGTTGGCCTTTCAGAGGTTGCAAAATGAAAAGCTGTGGGCATGACGCATACTTGCAGGGGGGACTCCAACAGGATTTCCTGTGTTGGAAAGGAAGCTCGGTGGAAACCTTTAATTCATTCAGGAACGTGGAGACTAGATAATGGCCGTTAAGAGCTTGGCTTCGCAGTTACGGAAGCTAATCTAATATAATACAGTCAGCTCAGTACATCCCATTTCTCATTTATAAGAAAATTATGCATGCTATATTCATTCTAAACAATCATGATATCTTGTATGGGAACTTTTTCCTTGAACATTTCATGTATTCTTTTTTGATAATTTTAAAATGTAGTTTTGCCAGATGTAACGGACACTTTAGTGGGCTCCTTAGTCTCTGTTTTAATATGAGAAATTTCCTCAAATTAAATTGAAATCATGCTGAGTTTTAAACTCAATGTGTTGCTAACACTTTTAAAAGATGTACATTACATGAATATTACAGAATTGAAGTAGACACCAAAACACATCATTCAGTCGGAATCATTTGAAATAGTAGTATATATCAAGACTCAAAGCAATAGTTACGAGCTGTATATTGATACTATTGTAGTTAATCTTTTTGGGATCTTCATATTTACCATTGTTAGATATCTTTTTTTTTTTTAAAGAGGAAAATATATAAGTAAGTTGGAATGCAGGTATACCTTTTGGCAAAAGGAATGCTAAGGAAGCCTCAGCCACTTGACTCTCTTCAGATTGGACTAGTTTAGTTGGAAGAGTCTTTCTATATGTATTTCATTGTTTTCCTCATTGACCATGTCAGTGGTTGAGTTTCACTGTTGTTTTTGCCAACTTATTTAGAACCAGCTGTGTATAATGTATAATATGCTATACCTTAAAACTTCCTCAAGAATGAAGTTCGCTTTCTCAAAAACAGGACCAGGTTTGCTACATAATAGAAATATTACAAGTCATATTTTTATTGGTGTGTACACATGATTTTTATTAATCTCCTTATTCTGTGTGTTCATAGGTGTCTAAATAAGTAACTATGAAGTGTCTCCTTATATAATAAATTTAAGCTAGCTTTGTTCCAGTATATTAGACTTTAGAAAGAACTCATTAACAAATGTGAGGCAGTGAACTCAGTGCCAAGGGGAAGTTAGTGTTAAAGGACTTTCTAGGATCTCGATAGAGTTCTTAACAGGGCAGGTTTATTTTATTTTGAGTATTAGGAAACAGGTTGGGAAAAAAAGATATGTAATAAATCATGGTCTAAAGTGATTTACCATAGGATTCTTGGTTACCTGCAATGGACCATTCTCACTCTTGTTTGGTAAATAATGCTGATGGGAACAACTCTTGTCTGTAGTTATGAACTAAGCAACGCTTCGTATCTCCATTTGCCTTTTAAAAAATAAATAAATAAAATAAAATAAATTACAGGGCTTCCCTGGTGGTGCAGTGTTAAGGATCTGCCTGCCAGTGCAGGGGACATGGGTTTGATCCCTGGCCTGGGAAGATCCCACATGCCGCGGAGCAACTAAGCCCGTGTGCCACAACTACTGAGCCTGCACTCTAGAGCCCGTGAGCCACAACTACTGAGCCTGTGTGCCACAACTACTGAAGCCCACATGCCTAGAGCCCATGCTCTGCAACAAGAGAGGCCACGACAATGAGAGAAGCCCACGCACCGCAATGAAGAGCAGCCCCCACTCGCCCCAACTAGAGAAAGCCCGCGTGCAGCAGTGAAGACCCAACACAGCCAAAAATAAAAACAAATAAATAAATAAATTACAAAGAATAAGTTGTTATTTAGAATTTTGCACCATCAAGCTTAATAAGAAATTGTGCATAGTAAAAGGACAGTTAAAGGTAACAGGAGTGAGTGGGGAAGGGATAAAACAGATCTGTTTGATGGTGTTTATAGATTGTGAGCTCTCAACCAGATTCATGCATCCTTTTTTGTTGTTAAAGACAGTCCAGGCCTGCTGTTTTGGGCTATTGCTATGAGGCTATTGTTCAATCACTTACTTGCCAAGCAGTTTTAGAACACTCACTACGTGCCAGATACTATCCTAGGTGCTAAGAATTCCCAGATGAACACAACGAAAGCTTGTCCTGGAGAAATCTCACAGTTGTTCTTCAGAAGCACTATTCCTAACGTGGTTTGTTCTTTCTTCTCCACACTAAGTGATGAGGAACCCTGGGGCAAATAATTCCAGTAGTGGGTACATTCTTAAAGAAAAAATGAGCTATTCATAGTCTGGGCCCGTGTTTAGCTATGTGAATTTATCTTCCCCAGATCTCCACAGTGTCCACTCTTCTTGTTCAGCTACCTGGTCTGGTCTCATCGCAGCACGTGCGGAGCTCACCCTGTCTTTCTGTTTATACGACTCCTTGCCCCTCTTCCCCTCTGTCTCTATTGTACATGTGCTTTAAGGCTGAGCCAGATCTTCCTTTGTTCATGCATAAGGCTGTTTCTTTCTGGTCGTTGCTGCCCACACTGAGCTTCCATAATCCTGGACTGTCCATAGTTGGCATCTCACAGTTTAGCACTTAAATCACATGTTGGTTTGCACAGTGGGGTTTTAGTCACACATCCCCAACTTGATTGTCTGGGTTTTGCTGGGAGCTATTCCTAACCACACCTTGGATTCCCAGCTACTTTAGGAGAAAGCTGGACTCAAGGTTCTGAGGGGTGGCAAGAGAAAGCCTGAGATTAAAAATTAACTGGATTATCCTCAAGGAATGTAACCCATAGGAGGAATAACCAACTGTAAATTAGAATTTTAAATTAGAATAATTTAAACCCTAGAACTTGCCTGAATTTATTTTAACAGCATTCTTATGCAATAAGTTACCTAACATTGTTCACTAGATTTAGCTCGTCAAGCTGCCTTGTTTGACCTCCATGGTATTTGAAAAACTCAGGAAATCTTACAAAAATTCAGATTCCTACTTTGTCTGAAATAACCTCTCCCACCCTAGTGAACTCTAAGGGAAACTAACTAGCTCGTTTTCATAGTCATGGCAAAGGCAGATGACAACAGCAGCAGCAGGCACGTATTATTGGGTGTTTACTCTGTGCCATGCACAGTTCCAAGGACAGTACGAACTCACGGTGCCTCTAGTAAGTAGGTGCTATTATTATCTCGATTTTACAGATGAGGAAACTGAGGCACAGAGGTTAAGCAACCAGTTCCACAGTCCCACAGCCTGCAGACAGTGGCTGGGAGACCCAAACCTATGCAGGCAGATTACAGATGTATGCTTTACTGCCTCTTCAGAGGGACTGAAGGCACCTGCTCAAAGGTCTAATGATTGCCTTGGTTTGGTTATAAAGGAACAAAGTTGGTTATAATGTGTGAAAGTGGAACAGCAGTTTATTTTTCTGTTTCCTTAGATTTCATTTAACTTAATTCTAAACTTTGAGACAAAATGACAGCTTCATGAAGAGACATGCACAGATCTGATTGCTTAAAATTAGCTTGCATGTTTATTATTGTTTTTATTAATGCTTACTCTATTTGTCACATTTGCTTAATTCCAGGGGTTATGGCAATCTCATCCTTCCTAAACCAAACTGATCTTTCTCTAGATTCTGTCCATACCTCTCATTTGGTCACTCCATCACACACTGCATTATTTTAGTCTCAACATCCCAATTAGCTTATAAACATTTTAAGGATAGCATAGTCCTTTATTTCTTTTTTAAAAATATTTATTTATTTATTTTTGGCTGCATTGGGTCTTTGTTGCTGTGCGCAGGCTTTCTCTACTTGTGGCAAGCAGGGGCTACTCTTCCTTGTAGTGCACGGGCTTCTCATTGCAGTGGCCTCTCTTGTCGCGGAGCACGGGCTCTAGGCACACGGGCTTCAGTAGTTATGGCTCGCGGGCTCCAGAGCACAGGCTCAGTAGTTGTGGCGCACGGGCTTAGCTTCTCCACAGCATGTGGGATCTTCCCAGACCAGGGCTCGAACCTGTGTCCCCTGCAGTGGCAGGCAGACTCCCAACCACTGCACCACCAGGGAAGCCCCGTCCTTTATTTTTCATATACATATAGTGTATGTGTGTAACACAACATTTAGGACAGTACTTTTTACAGAGTGGGTTTTTAATAAGTATTGTGTATATGAGAGGGTATTAAGATGAAAGTATATGTATATAAAGAGTGTGTGTATGTGTGTAAACTTTTTATTCTAGAATTTTTTAAGTATGCTTAGAAGTTGAGAAAATAGTGATAAATCCCCATGCACCCATATCCAGCTTCAACAAATCTTAGTGTTTTTTAAATTGTGAAATATATATAATATTCTATTATTATATATATATGTATAAGAAATAACAAGGAAAAATTGAACCCCATGTTGTAATCACGTGGCTTAAGAAATAAATGTTATTGCCCTTAAAGCCCCTGGAATGCATTTTTTTCCCCCTCCCTCCAAAGATAACTCCTGTACTGAATTTTATGTTCATCATTTGAGGCTGAAATTGCCACCGTTATTTGTGGATCAGCACCTGTGCTCCCTTCTCTTTTAGTAATACAGCTTCCCATGTTTTAGCTGGACATACGCCTTCTGAAGACTATTTCCCATGTTCTCTTTCAGTTATTTATGTGTCATGTAACTAAGTTCTGACCATTGTGATGTGAACAGAAATGATATGTGCGACTTCTGTGTTGTGTTCCTGGAAGGATTGTGCTCTTTTCTTCCTTCCCTTTTTATTGGTTGGCTGAAGCAGCATCTTAGAGACCATGAGACAGAATCTGGGTGTTGAGGATAGAAAGCAAAAAGATTGAAGTAGGTTTTGTTCTTCCCAGCCCAGAGCAGGCTGTGCAGGACACTTCCCTGTTCATTTGCCTTTGAATATGCCCTGGTGAGTTTCCCTTATACTATGCAGTTTTAAAAAGGATTTTATAAACTAGTCACATGTTCAAAATCCACAAGTAGTAAGGTATAGAGTGAAAAATTTCACTTCTGCCACCCTCCCCTCAAAGCAAATACCACCAGTTTCTTTTACATCCTTCCAGAGAAATTTATATAGTACTATGTATTTTAAATATAATTCAGTTATAAAAATTTGGAAATAGCTACAGTTCCTAAGCAAGAAGTATCTGAGGACCCCTGCTTTGGGCCGTGGTTCTAGGTTTTACCTTAAGTGACAATTCTGATATTGCTAGTGTCTTACTAAAGGATTGCCAAAGAATTCTGAAGCATGCTATGTTCAATTAAAAAACAAAAGGTTATGACCATTTATCAGAGTCTAGGCACAGTAGCTGCATGTGTTCAGATTAAGCTGTCATTTTCTTCAAATTCCTTAAGAGTTGAGTTGACGATGAGAACTGAGCAAGTAGGAGTTCCAGCACAGTAGTGGGCGGCCCAAGCATCATGGAAAGCACTAGGTCTTTTTTTTTTTTTTTTTTAATTGCCAAGTGCACGTACCAAAGCTCATGTGCTTTACATACTGGGGAGCCTAAAAGTTCTACTCAAAACCTCAAACCCCAGTCTAGCACAGGGAACTATATTCAATATCTTATAATATCCTATAATGGAAAAGAATATATATATATAAACTGAATCACTTTGCTGTACACCTGAAACATTGTAAATCAACTATACTCCAATTAAAAAAAAAACCCTCAAACGCCAGCTTTGGTTTATACACGTCCCTAAACTAGCAAGCTTAAATAAATCTGCTTCCTAATTCCTAGAACAATGGCGTCAGTACATGGGAAAAGCGGGGAGGGGAAAGGGTGCTTATTTATATATAAGCAGGCCCACAGACAGAAGCAAGAAATAACAGCAGACAGGATGACAACACAGGAAGGACATAAGACACAGCAGTCTGAGGCCATTTAATGGAGGGACAGACACTCCCACATACCTCTGTAAGCCCTTTTGCCGTGTTGGAGCTATACTCAGAGAAGCACAACACTTAGTGTTTATGGAGATGAGCCTGAGTCATCACATCAAGACGGTGTGTCCAGTGCACTGGGTTTTAAAAAGTTATATTATTGAATCAGACCCGTAGAGGAATGGTAACTTGCAGCCTTGAAACCATAGAATAGACAACCAGAGGGCTAACAGATGCAACTATGTCAAGATTAATAACTCTACACGCACATGCAAAACAAACCGTAAGACAACAACAGACTGGGGAAACTAGTTCTACTGTTTATATCAGGTAAACGGGGTTAATATTATAACCTAGAGAGGGGTCCAGAGTTTTTCCTAGAAGAGGGGAGAGTTCATGCAGCTGATAGGTTAAAAAAAGAAAAGAAAAATTTGTACAAGGGTGTAGAACTGTAGGTTACTTTTCAAAACATGTATTTTTATGATCTTTTTAATAATAAATGCATATGAGGATAAATGAAAATAGAAAAAGCACAGAACTTTGTA
Source organism: Aethalodelphis obliquidens (assembly GCF_003676395.1). NCBI lineage: Eukaryota > Metazoa > Chordata > Mammalia > Artiodactyla > Delphinidae > Aethalodelphis > Aethalodelphis obliquidens. The sequence goes on from NW_020837952.1 coordinate 12,628,914, forward strand.
CAAGGCATTCTAGAAAGATTGTTGTCAAAATGAGTATAAGACACTTCTGGTGTGTGTTGTCTTTGTGTGTACATGCAAAAAGGGTAAGAATATTTAGGTCCCCAGAAAACTTTGCCAAGGATATCTTATACCCTTGGGGCAATTTTTCTTAATAACCATGTAGGGGTCTGTGAAGGCATTCTCAGAAGTCCCTGAATTCTATGGAAATTTTAATTTAGATGCCTTAAAAATCATCTTTGTGATCCTAAAAAGGCGTATTTTGGATTATATGATGACGACCTCCTTTCAGATTCTTACCTCACATTTCTTTTTTTTTTAAACAGCTTTATTCAGGTATAATTTACATACCATAAAACTCACTTGCTGTAGGTGTATGTTTGAATGATTTTAGTAAATTTCTAGAGGTATGGAAACATCACCGCAGTCTAGGTTTATGACGTTTCCATTATCTCAAAAGTTATTTCCTCAGGTTTTTGTGCTGTGAATCCCTGTTCCCACCCCTATCCCAAGGCAACCAGTGATGTGCTTTCTGTCTCTGTAAATTGGCCTTTTGTAGATATTCATATGATAAATGGTATCAAACAATATTTTCTTCTTGTATTTTGTGTCTGGTTTCTTTCACTTAGCATTATGTTTTTGAGGCTCATCCCTTTGTAGCACGTGTCAGGAGTTGATCCCTTTTGCTTGCTGAGTAGTATTTCATTGTATGGAGTCCACAGGTGGCTTGTTCATTCACTCCGCTGATGGGCATTGGATTGTTTCCATTCACGTTCACTTTTATGTTTACAATCAAATTGGTAACAAATAACCATCATGAAGCTAAAAATCACGATATAGGATTTCTCAGTTTGAGGTTTTTAGATTTTCCAGGACTCTGGTATTAAAAGGGTCCCTCCGTTATTCAAATTGGAGAAACACTGTTTAGACATATCAGATTTATGAGCAGTATCCTAGTGACAGGACTTCTCCCCTTTTAAAGTGTTAGACATAACAATACTTCTATCTCTCTATACGGTTTGCTTAACTGCATGGTGAACACTATATCACTGAAAAGAATCTCTTTGATCTCTGCCTCCTAAAGTTAGAACTACTGTTTGTTAGAGTAACCTGTCAGTAACATTAGGTGGATGCCTAGAGGAATATTTATTCTGTATCAGAAATTGTTCAAGGGAAATTAGTTTATATCCTGCCCTTTGCCTCAGTAAATCTCATGGTCCTGGGACTTATCCTCTGACCTTCCCTGAATATCAAAAATCTCTTCTGACCTCTTCCCAACAGAAACTGATTTGGGATAACTTAAGAAAGGGGGCATTTATTGGAATTAATTCTAATAATGGGAGACAGAATTGAAGCAGTGTTGAACAACCAGTATCCAGGGTAGCTCTGGGGAGCAAAGTTAAAAGGATTCAAGGACAGTGTCTGGAGGGCTGACATCCTAATATTTCAACTCCAAAGGCCTTCAGTCCCTGTGTGACTATGCTAAAAATCAAATTCCTGGGAGGTTGGACTGCCTGTTTATCCCTGAAGGGGGGAGCATGGGGACAGGCCGCAAGAGACCCACCTTGAGGAAACATCAAGCTCCCACACTTAGGTCTCTCCTTTTCTGGGAGCACCTTACCTTTAACATATCTTCTCTGTTTTGGAAAGGTCCTCTACTTAAGCTAGTTTGATTATCCAGCTACTTCCTGTCCTTTCCCCTTTTTACAGCCTTATTGAGATTTATTCCAGATTCCAAAAGGGTCACACAGGTAAAGTGATTCAGTGGCTTTTAGTTTATTCACAGAGTTGTGCAACCATCAGCACAATCTCAGTTTAGACCATTTTTTTCACACCCGAAAAAGAAACTCCTAACCCATTAGAAGTCACCCCAGTTCCTGTTCTCCTCCCTGCCACACTCTACCTCCACCCCAGCCCCAGCCAATCATTAATCCTTTTTCTGTTTGTATGGATTAGTTTTATTCTGGACATTTCACGTAAATAGAATTATACAATGTGTGGCCTTTTGTGACTAGCTTCATTCACTCAGCGTATGTTTTCAAGGTTCTTCCATGGAGCATGGATCAGTCCTTTATTTCTTTTTGTGACTGAATAATATTGCATTGTATACCAGTTTTGTTTATCCATTCATCATCAGTTGATGGACATTTGGGATTGTTCTTTTTTCTTTATCTTTTCACTCTTATGAATGATACTGCTATAAATGTTGGTGAACAAGTTTTTGTATGGATATATATTTTCAGCTCTCTTAGGCATATATCTAGGAGTGGAATCGCTGAGATTCCACAATGCTAACTCTATGTTTAGCATTTTGAGGAATTGCCAAATTGTTTTCCAAAGTGGCTGCTCCATTTTATGTTCCCAACAGCAATATACGAGGGTGCTAATTTTCTTCACATCCTCATCAACACTTGTCATTATCTGACTCTTTTACTTTAGCCATCCAAATGAGTATGAAGTGGTATCTTGTGGCTCTGATTTGCATCTCTCTGATGGCTAATGATGTTGAGCATCTTTTCATGTGCTTCATGGCCATTTGTATATCTTCTTTGGATAAACGTCTATTCAAATTCTTTGCCCATTTTAAAATGGAGCTATTCATCTTTACCGTTAAGTTGTAAGCGTTCTTTATATATTCTGGATATAAATCCCTTGTAAGATAATATACCTTGCAAATATTTTCTCCCTTTCTGTGGTCTGTCCTTTCATTTTCTTCTTGGTGTTCTATGAGACATAAAAGTTTTAAATTTTCATGAAGTCCAACTTACCTGTTTTTTTTCTTTTGTCACTTGTGGTTCTGGTGCCATATCTGCATTGCCTAACACGGGGCCATAAATATTTACTTGTATATTTTCTTCTAGGAGTTTTATGGGTTTAGCTCTTACATTTAGGCCTGTGATCCACTTTATGTTAATTTCTGCATAAAGTGCGAGGTAGAGGTTCATATTCATCCTTTTGCATGTGGATATCCAGTTGCCCAGCACCATTTGTGGAGAAGTCTATTTTTTACCCATTAACTTTTTTTTGTCACCCCTGTTGTCACCCCTGGTGAAAATCAATTAGCCATAAATGTATGGGTTTACCTCTGGACACCCAGGTCTATTCCGTTGATGTATATGTATTTTTTTTAATTAATTAATTTTTATTTTTGGCCATTTTGGGTCTTCGTTGCTGCACATGGGCTTTCTGTAGCTGTGCGGCTAGCGGGGGCTGCTCTTCATTGCGGTGCACGGGCTTCTCATTGTGATGGCTTCTCCTGTTGTGGAGCACCAGCTCTACGCGCACGGGCTTCAGTAGTTGTGGCATGTGGGCTCTAGAGCGCAGCCTCAGTAGTTGTGGCGCGTGGGCTTAGTTGCTCCGCGGCATGTGGGATCTTCCCGGATCAGGGCTTGAACCTGTGTCCCCTGCATTGGCAGGCAGATTCTTAACCACTGCGCCACCAGGGTAGTCTCTATACGTATATTCTTATGCCAGTACCACAATGTCTTAATGACTGTAGTTTTGTGGTAAGTTTTGAAGCATGAATCCTCCAACTTTGTTCAAGTTTTTTCTTGTTGATATCCTGGATTGCTTCCATTTTTATATGACGTTTAGGATTGTCAGTTTTTACCAAAAAAAATCAAACTAGCTCAGACTTTTAGGGGTTGCATTGAATCTATAGATCATTATGGAGACTCTTGCCTTCTTAACAGTATTATGTCTTTGGATCTATGAACATGAGATATTTTCCCACTATTTGGATCTCTTTAATAAGTCAACAGTGTTGTGTAGTTTTCAGTGTACTGTTATACTTGTTTTGCTAAAGCTTTTCCTAAATTTTATTCTTTTTGTTTCATCATATTGTAAATGGGATTGTTAATTTTATTTTCAGATTGTTCGTTGTTAGTATATAGAAATAAAATTGATCCTAGTACATTGATCTTATATCCTGCCATATTGCTGAACTTATTCTACTTCTCAAGTACATAGCTTTACAATAACAATAATGCTAATCCAATAACATTCATTTATGCATTTATAATATCAAGAAAAATTAATTGAATAGCTGTGAAATTTATGAGGGTAGCCTTGTCCTCCAGGATCTGATCTTTCTCACTGCAGACATGGTCCTCCATTTGCAGCCCACTTTATTTCCTACCACATCACTTGCTCTATCCCCTGACCTTCGTCCTGCCTTTTTACTTTATGCTCCAACAGACATACTCTGTATTCTAACATCTCTTTTCAATTGTGTTTTTCCTTTTCCTGTAACAAATTCCCTCTGTATCCTTCTTTCAAATCTCAGATATTTTTGACTTTCCATGATTGCCCCAGGCAAATATAGACACTCCTTCTATGTTCCTACTGCCTTTTGCACTTGGCTTCAGTATAGAAATTTACTTTTTAAAAAAAAAGATTTTTATTAATTTTAGGCTGCATCGGGTCTTAGTTGCGGCAGGCAGAACCTTCGTTGAGGCATGCGGGATCCTTCGTTGCGCCACGCAGACTTCTCCCTAGTTGTGGCCTGCAGGTTTTCTCTTCTCTAATTGTGGCACGCAGGCTCCACGGCGTGTGGGCTCTGTAGTTATGGTGCGCAAGTTCCAGAGCACATGGGCTCTGTAGTTTGCAGCATGCGGGCTCTCTAGTTGAGGCACGTGAGATCAGTAGTTATGGCCTGTGGACTTAGTTGCCCCGCGGCATGTGGGATCTTAGTTCCCTGACCAGGGATCGAACCCACGTCCCCCACGTGTTGTAAGGCAGATTCTTTACCAGTGGACCACCAGGGAAGTCCCAGAAATTTACTTTTATATTGGAATAATCTGAGCGTCTCTGCACTCTTGGACATGACCTTTGCAAGACATCTTTGAACCGATTTGTTCTTCCCATTACTATTTGCTTAGAATTGCTTATAAGAGTGTGTATGAGGGGCTTCCCTGGTGGTGCAGTGGTTGAGAGTCCGCCTGCCGATGCAGGGGATACGAGTTCGTGCCCTGGTCTGGGAAGATCCCACATGCTGTGGAGCGGCTGGGCCCGTGAGCCACGGCCGCTGGGCCTGCGCGTCCGGAGCCTGTGCTCTACAACGGGAGAGGCCACAACAGTGAGAGGCCCGCATACTGCAAAAAAAAAAAAAAAAAAAAAGAGTGTGTATGAGAGTTATCCGGAGAAACGGAACAAATAGGATGTAGTTCGTATATCTGTAGTACAAAATCTGTAGAGCAGGCCAACAGGCTGGAAACACGGGCAGAAACTGATGCTGCAGTGTTGAGGCAGAATTCCTCCTTCTCTCTGGGAGACCTTAGTTTTTGCACTTAAGGCCTTTCAAGTGATTGAGGCCCAGCTTTATTATGGAGGGTAATCTACTTAAAGACAACTGATTGTAGATGTTAACCACATCTATAAAAGACCTTCAGAGCAACACCTAGATTTGTGTTTGATTAAATTACTAGTTGTCATAAGCCTGTCCAAGTTAACCCACAAAATTAATCATCAGAGTATAAATTTCTGTAGGAAAGGGTTTGTGTCTTCCGTTTTATCTTTTATTTGCTCCAGGGAGTCAAATGCAATGCTAATAATCAGTAGGTGTTTTATAAATGCTGGATTAGACGGCTGAATGACATGAACAGTGTTAAGCCCAAAATCCAATTTGAAGAATGGCGAGTTGTCATTTTGTAAGATTATTGCTGCTTAGCAGGTGTTTTGTATTGTAAGATATTAACAGGAAGTTGTTGTCCTCAATCTTTGGCAGCCTAATTATTTTAACTAAGTATGTCTGTGCCTTCTGTTCTGGGTTTTTTGCTACTTCAACATTGCTGATACATTAAACTACTGTTTTATTTTCTTTACTTGACTATCCTTCTGAGTCTGCTTGACTGTTAAATAAGTTCCGCATTCAAGAGTAACACAGTGCAGCACAGTTCCTTTCCCACCCTCCTCTGCTCCATGTTTGACTTGCAGGCCCTGAGATGCTGCTGCCCGTATTCCTCTCTCTGTAGGTACAATAATACTGGGTATTTTGAAACACACTGAAGTCATGGTACATTGTTGTTAAGAAAAAAAAATACATAGAACCTCACAGCAATGTTTTAGTAATAGCTGTAAGACATGGAAACAAAGGAGAATTCGGAGGTTAAAACATAATGAAAGCAGATATAGGGTACAGAGGTTGTGGGTTATAGATACCATAATAATATTTTCTCTTGACCTTTTATAGTCTCTCTGCAAGTGACAGTAAAATTAAATAGTTTTTTGCTTTTAAGAGACAGTGCTTATACTAAGTTCCTGGAGGTCAGCCTTTTGGCAAGTGGGAGCAGTAAAGAGGTCAGCCCATCCTGGTCTTACAGGGCCTCCTCCACGTTCGAAGAGGTCTTCCATTTGTCCTGACAGCTACAGAGTAAACATGCGGAACTGTTTGGAGAAGAGAGGAGAAAGGAATAGCAGAAACAATATACTTGACAATAAATGTGAAATATAAGGGGGAAAAAAGCTTAATAACTTTATCTAGGATACTAAAAGCCTGCTGGATGCCTTTGCACAAGTGCCTTTAGCATCCTTAAGGTAACCCCCAGAACACTTGGGCCTCTAGATTCCTTCATGTTTCTACTGATGTGCCCGCCACATCTAAGACAACCTTGGTTCTATCTCTGGAATGTGTGCCATTACTAGGGGGCCTCTACGCCCATCCATGTAGTGGTGGTGTTTTGTCTAGGCAGCTGTGCCCTCAGCTGATCTTCCTGAAAAGACTCCACTCGATTTGGCTGCTACCAGCTCTACAGCTGCTAAATTAAGATAAACTCTTACATTCCTGACCCAAAATTACTACATCCCCTTGCTAAGCCTCTGCTTGAAGAGGCACCACGATGCTTATTCCGTAGTCTCCAGTTGTCGTCAAACTCTCAGTGAACTCCGGACAGCCATCTCAGACTTTAAAATATTTAAGCATGGACTCGATTGCTTTACATTGCTAAGAGGTGCTAAATGTTTTAAATAAAGCCTGCCTAAACAGTGCTGTCTCATTCCGGTTTTCTCTCACAGAGGAAGTGTCTTTCAATAACCCAAAACTACTGGCTTCTAATTTTAGGGATAACTAAGGTAGGATCAGGACGGAAAATAAGCTCTTCTCTATGGATTTTTCCTGAGTCATTTTACTCTAGAGGCCTATAATTAGCTCTGTTTTCACCACCTGTAATACATGTTTAGCTTTACAGTGATGTTGGGGAAACAGTGGGTGATCTACAGGGTTAGAATTTAGGGAGCCTAGTTCATCCTACTTTTGTTTTTTGGTTTTTTGTTTTGTTTTTTGAATTAATTTTTCTGGGAGTGTATTTGCTTTACAATGTTGTGTTAGCTTCTACTGCACAGCAAAATGAATCAGCCGTACATATACATCTGTCCCCGCCCTTTTGGGTTTCCCTCCCATTTAGGACACCACAGTGCATTAAGTACAGTTCCCTGTGCTATACAGTATGTTCCCATCAGTTGTCTCTTTTATACATAGTATCAATAGTGTATATGTGTCATTCCCAGTCCTACTTTCGGAAGCTGATATGAGTGACACTGCTGGGGTTGGGAGGAGAAGAGGGATATTATCTATGCTTCCATTTCCATTTCCTTTTATTTTTAATGATATGACTAACTCAGTGACACTCATTGATCACCCACAGTTTGTCAGGCACTCTTATGTGTGCTTTACTTGTATGAACTCATCCAGTCCTTACAGTACAATAACCCTGTGGGGTAGGACTGTCATGCCCCTCTTTCAGTGTTGAGGAAACAGGAAGGGTAAATAAATTGTCCAAGGTCATGGAGCAAGTAAAAGTCAGCCCTGGGCAGAGCCCATCCTCTTGACGGCTTTCTTGTCTGCAAGGAGAGATGGCAAAAGAAAAACAAAAACAGAATGAAACAAAAAACCAGTAGGAGGAATATAAACTTTGCCCCTCCCATCTGAAAGCACTCTAGGTCTGGCATGGTAGGAATTCTTTTCCAGTATTTTAGATGCTATGACAAGGGTTCATTAGCTGCATACTAGCTCTAAAGAAAGAGGAGGTCATATAAATATAAGGTGGTCTTAAATGAGCTCCAGCCAGAGGTATTACATTCACTGTGACTGTCGCTGGAGTTACTGTTGCTTTTGTAACAGTATTTTAAATACTGAGGAAGAGAATCAACTGCCTTCTTTTTTCAGTCTTCAGTATGAAATTTTACCAAATGGGGAGAGGGCTGTTACAAAGCTCACATTCAGCTTATAAGACCCTCCTCCACTGGCCTTTCTCTTCCCTCATTACTCAGTTGTATAGACAGTCTTGCTTTTCCTTCCTCTATGTGTTTCTCTTTCTACCTGCGATGCCATTCTTTCTACCCCTCACTGCATTTTACTGGCAAATCCTACTCCATTGTTTAAAGACCCAATTGAAGGGTCACATCCTCTATAAAACTTTTTCTTAGATTAACTCTATCCCTCTCCCCACAAACGGATCACATTACCTCCTCCTATGTGACAGCAACTTACATGCTCTTAGCACCTGTAATACTTCATTGCAGTGCTTGTCTGTGGACTGAAATGTGTCACTGCTCCTCCATGAAACAAGCTTTTATTACTTTTTTTAGCTTTTTTGTTTGTTGTTTTTTTTTTTTTTTTTTTTTACAAAAGTATCAGTCTGTGAAGGATTCAAATTTTTACAAAACTGGTCCTTCACCATGATAGTTTGAGAAGTAGTAGTTGTCATTTTTTTCTTCCCTGTCCCCTGTGCTAGAAGGTTCATCTTTGTATGACAGTATTTTGTGTCAACAATAATGTGTTTGACATGTAGAACAATGAAACTGCCACTCTCATAAAATGTTTTTTCATACCAGACACTTGTCCTTTTTAAAAGACTGAATTAGGAGGAGATATGGGGATATATGTATATGTATAGCTGATTCACTTTGTTATAAAGCAGAAACTAACACACCGTTGTAAAGCAATTATACTCCAATAAAGATGTTAAATAAAATAAAAAAGACTGAATTATACTGTTTTATGCCCCAATGATTGTACTTATAATATCACATTGTAATTATCTATTTATGGTTCTATCTTTTCCACCAAATCCTCAAAGATAATTAACACCAGGTCTTAATCGCTTCTGCATCCCAAATGCCGACCATAGTACTTAGCATAGGGTAAATGTTCGATAAGCATTGTTGATTGAATGAACAAATGAATTTATTTATTTCTGTTTTCAGTGACCTCACTTGATTCATAAATTCACAGGCTCTGCAGATTCCTGATGATTTAACCCTGTATCTTAAGGAAATGTCTAAAACAGCTTCAGAAGAATTAATTTCTAATGTTTAACCATGTATAAAATCTGTTTCTATAATATTGTTAAAAATCAAAATTACTGGCCTAAATTTAAGTAGCACTTTTTTTTCTTCACGTGAACAAAATGAGCTTTACATTCTTTTATCTGTTACTTGTGCTAATAAAAGGCGTCTGTATTACATTGCCACTGATTCACATGGTGGAGATCTTGCTGTGCAGATCTCCACCTTTGAAGATGTGAATTTTTGTCCTTGTCCCTGAGTTGCAAAGTACAATCTTACAGGTTTCTGTCTAGAAACCATTCCCTATGATCCATTTACGTGTGTGTGTGTGTGTGTGTGTGTGTGTGTGTGTTCTAGAAGTGTTCCCTTCTCTGCAGATTTACCTAATTAGGGTTTTGGAAACCCCCTGAAGGATCTGTTGTATAATTTACACTGGAAGCCTAGATTTCAACAAGGCAGCTAACCCTGCTTGAAGAATGCTGAGATTGTTTTTGGATGTTGTATTTTAGCTTTCTCCAGTTATCGGGATACTTAGTGCAATACTTAGGTTTTGTTTTAGTTTACTCAGCATTTCAAGTTCTTTTTCCTCTTATATATTTGTAAGAAGCAGCCATCATGAAATCATTTAGGTATTGGAAATGTGAATAATATGTGTGTAATCAAAAGTATATTTACGTTATCTTTAGTCAAAGGGGGAAATAGAAAATTGCATCCACTTTAAAATTAATCTTGAGATATTCCAAGCCAAGAGCTTGTTAAGTAAATAGCATGAGAAGAATCAGCAGGTTGGATATTTTTATTGGCAGTGTTCAGTTTCTTCCAGTGCAGATCAGTAGTTCTGAAAAAGAGGAGGTAGCCAGGGTGGACTGCCATATGGTCAATTTATTTTCAGGGAACCAAGAAACATAAAAGTATAAATGGTATTCCTAATGGACTGCCTAATATTATAAACCAAATCAAAGACATTTCCAGAGGAACCAGAAGAATGGGGGTGTTCTGTTTGTATGGAATATTGTACAATCAAAAAAAATTATGAGCAGATTGCATTCATGAAGAAATAAACTATGTGTGAAGGAAAACCAGCAAATAAAGGGGAGATGAGAGAGAATAAAAGCAGCCATCCACATTTTGAAGATTTTTAGCCGGGGACACTGAGTGATCATAGCAACCATCTCCAAGGAGACCTGTGGAAATGAGAAAACGCTGAGGTCACACAGGCGCGCAGAGAAATTCCATATTGATGAACAACTTCTAGATGTATCTTTCTCTCTTCACCTTCCATGCCTCCAGCTTTTTAAACAGCATTTATCAGAAGGATAAAGGAAAACCAAATGTGATTTGCCCTGCAGAGAAAAAGTAACCCTCAGAACAGAAAGTCTGCTCAAAACATTGTGAGCAGCTTTTCACTAAGCTTCAAAAGCTATTCAGAAACTTGGATATTAATGAAGTGAGAAGTCCCAAGGATTAAATGCAAGCCTTGGTTGTAGGTGGTCGTGATGGTTATTGTTTCATTGAAAAAGATGCAAGTTTCAATTCTAGGGCTGGAATCAAAGCTCCCAGAAAGGGGTCTCTTGTAAGTCCTTCATTACTAATCAGGCAGCTCCCTGCCTGTGCAGGGACTCCTCCCTTCCATCCCACTGGTCCTGCCAGGGCATTGTTTAGGTGGATGGTGAGAAACGCTGTGCTGTTCACCAAGAGCAGTGGTTTCCTTAGTTCACTCTGTCAGTAAACATTTACTGCTTGTCTGCAGCAGCCCAGCTGGCTCTATATCAGACACTGGGAAACCAAATGTCACCTGTGGTCTCAAGATGCTAGAAGTTTAAAGGGGAAATGGGCAAAATAAAATAAAAATGAAAACAGTAATTACATGTCACAGGAAATGTGTACTGAGTATTATTAGCAGAGAGGGACTAGAGGAAGATGACAGGGAGACATTTGAGTCAGGAAGAAATTCCAAGAGGAAGTTTTGGCTGTGTTGAAAGCCAAGGAAGGTAAGGTACCCAGGATGATGTAAAGGTCATGGGATATAAGATAGGTCTGGGAATTGCATGCCAGTCTGCAGACTTGATGAGAAGTAAGTATGCTCTCCTTTCGCCCCCTCCTCATTTATTTCTACTTGGTTAATTCTGCAGAAATGTCATTAGGGGTTGGAGAGGGAATACCCTCCCTTGATCAAAACCAGGAGGTCAGGCCACTGGGAGCTGCTGTCTCTTACTACTGGGGACCATTTGGGATTTCTGCTCTGTCTGGGTCTCACCTTGCTCGGCAAGGTCAGGTCATTTTCTGGTCTCACTTATAGGGATTTAGTCAGATTACAAGCTTTATACCTAAGCCATGGAGTGGTTAAGTAGATTAAATGAACAAATATATGTAAAACTCTTCAGATAAATACTGCCTGATCCACAGTAAGCACTGGATAAAGGGTTGTTATTGTTATGAGTCATTATTATTATTAATCTGCGGTTCTCCCAGGCCACTGGAACCCTTGGGGTGGGCTCTAGATCTGCAGCCTGAACAGAGCTGGAGCAGATCTCCCAGAAGGACCTAGAGCTCTCCACAAGGGGATGGTTCCTCCAAGGGGAAGGAAGCCCTGGTCCTTGGCTGTAACCAGATGGAAAACGTGGGAGTTCACTGAAAGGTTCATCTTTATTGTGTGTGTGCTGTGAGCCAACAGCCCTGTAGAATTTGGTCCTTTTTGAAGGGAGCGGTGTTGATAGTAATTTTTACATGGGTTTCACAGTAGTGGAAGCCCTGGGTTTACTGCTATAAAATGAGACATTATTTAGGATGTGAAAGCAGATTTTGCTTTTTGTGTTTTGGTTTGGTTTGGTTTGAAAAGGATGTATTACAGCTGATAGTACAAGAACGGTGAGTTACTATTATTTGAATGTCATCCACTCCAGAATCCGCTCGGGCCCAAAGTGGAAAACAGTTTCCAATATGCCCGCTTTGTGGAATTCTTGTACATACCAAGTTCCCAAGCTAGTTGTGGAGAATGAGCCAGATGATGTACCTGAGTTGTTTAGAACAGAGAAAGCCCTCGATCAACAGCAGGTGCTATTTTTCTTCTTCACATCTGGCTGATCTCCTGAGCTGGTGGCTAGGGCAGATGCAAGATTATATCGTGCCATCCTCACTGGAGGTTTGGTGGTTACAAGGTTTCCCTAGCACATCTCTTTAGTTTGACCAAACACAGAAATAACTAGAGGATTCCAGATTGGTCCACGGTTTAAAATTGAGTGTGGAGGAAATTGGTCATAGAAGAACTGCCTAAAGAATTCACATTGCTTGCAGCCACCAAGATGGACATCTTTTATGGGGAAATTACGTTGTGACTGTATGATAATAATAATTTTCTGCTGGACAAAGTGCTAAATTTTTGCTTTAGTCGTCAGAACTGCTCCCATTACAGGTTTTATAGGTAAGGATACTGAGACCCAACGAAGATCAGTAACTCACTCAAGGTCACTCAGCTAAGATTGACTAGAGCCTGGATTTTAGCCCAGAGGTGTCTGACTGCAGAGTGCACACACTAAATGTTTTATGCCCTATTGCTCTGCTAGTGCTATCTCGGCCATCCCTTCATCCTTTTATCCATGTATTTCTTAAATATTTATCGTGTATGCCAGGTACTCTTCTAGGCCTTGGTGATTTTGTGATGGACAAGAAGTCCAAGACTCCACAGTTACGGAGCTTACATTCTAGTGGGAGAGACTTAAACAAGAAAATGAATGTGCGTGGTATGTATGTATATACACATGTGTACCTTTGGGAGCGATGTGTGCTATGAAGGAAAATAAAATCCAGAGAAGAGGTGCAATAGTCATTTTACATAGTCAGGGAAAACAAACTAAAAAGTTACCTAAAATAGTAACTTTTCCCCTCATTTTGGTTCAGCCATTGCTTTGTATTTTAATTTATATTGCCTAACATTTAATATATACATGCTAACATGTTTGTAAGTTATGAAGCATAGCAGTGTAACACCTGTGACCCTACCGCCTAATCTAAGACGTAAGCATTACCAGTTCTGTTTCATCTTCCTGTGCTCTGTCCTAACCCGTCTACCTGCCTGTCTTTTGAAGTGACCACTTCTTAAATTTTTTGTTAATTTCTCTCTTGCCTTTAAGAAAACATAATACTTATCACTTATGGTTATATGCATTAGTACCATATTGTTTGATTTTGCTTGTTCCTTTTGCCTTATAAAAATAGCATCATTGTCCCACACTGTTGCATGTAGCTGCAGTTGATTCATTTTAACAGCTGAGTTACGGTTGGTGGGTTAATGAGCAAAGCCAGTTGATTCATTGCCCTGTGGATGGGTATTTGGGTTGTTTCCAGCCTTTTTCTCTTTGAACAGTCCTGCTAAACATTCTTGTGTGTGCCTCTTCATGCACATGTATGGGAGTTTCTCCATGACATTCCTGGGACTGGAATTGCTGGGTCAACATTCAACTTCACATGATAACATCAAATTGTTTTCCAAAGGGGTGGTGCCAATTTACCTTCCCACCCAGAAGTGATTGAGTTGATCCACTTGGGGGCTTCCCTGGTGGCGCAGTGGTTGGGAGTCCGCCTGCCGATGCGGGGGACCCGGGTTCGTGTCCCAGTCCGGGAAGATCCCACATGCCGCGGAGCGGCTGGGCCCGTGAGCCATGGCTGCTGAGCCTGCGCGTCCGGAGCCTGTGCTCCGCAACGGGAGAGGCCACAACAGTGAGAGGCCCACGTACCACAAAAAAAAAAAAAAAAAAAGAGTTGATCCACTTGGCTTTATGAGACATCTTAATTTTTTGGCAGTCTGTTGGGTATAAGATAATGTTCCATTGTGGTCTTCATTGGTATTTCTTTGGTAAGTAATGAGATTGAGCCTCTGAGAGGGTAGTTTTTGAGCAGAAACCTGAAGGAAGTGAAGGAACAACCAATGCAAAACTGTGATGGAACATTCCAAGGCAACGTTTCAGAGGCAGAGACTTTCTTGAAGTGTCCGAGGAGCAGCAAGAGAGAGGTTTTGATGAGAGAGAAGGGAGCCAGAAGAGATGAGGTCTGGAAGGAAGGCAGGGGCATGACTCCTAGGGCCTGGAAACACACAGGTAAGCACAGTACTTTAGACTTTATCCTAAGCGTTACGGGAAGACACGGGAGGGGACAAACATGATTTGATTGATGCTTTTAAAAGATCCCCTTGGCTTCTGTGTGGATAGACTCTAGGGGGTGATGAGAACAGAGGCATAGAGATGAGTTGGAGGCATGCAGAAGTTAAGAGATGGTCCTTTGACCAGGGTGTTGGTGGAGAAGATGGCGAGAAGTTGGATTTAGGACATATTTTGAAGTTAAGGCTGGGTGAGGCTTGTTGATGGCTGGATGGAGGTGTGAGGAAGAGAGTTATTGGATGATACCTTGATCTGAGAGTGAATGACAGAGAATGTAGGTCCATTAACTGGAATGGGAAAGACACTGTGGAGAGAAGCAGCACATGGGGTGTGCTGGGGTGAAAATACAAAGATTTTTCATATGGAGAATAAATATTTATTACATAGGTAGCTATCTACTTGGTGTGTCATCTGTTGATGTCTCAGAAGTGTCTCCAATAAAACATGGGTGCTGTGTCATCCCACTCTTGGACCTCTCCCCTGTGTCATTGAGTGATAGATTATCTATCTGGTTGGACAAGCCAGAAATGGGGAGTCACCTTTGCTACCTCCCTCTGGCTTTTCACCATTATCACTCCATCTCCACAGCCTGCCAGCTTTACCTCTGAAATGTCTCTGGAATCTGTGCCGTTCTCTCCATCTCTGCCACAGCCACCCCAGTCCTGGCTACCATCGGTTTTCACCTGGAGTGCTGCCGTAGCCTCCTCAGTGCATTGGTTCTGGTCCCCCTCCAATCCACCGTCCACTCTGCAACCAGCTTACTTTGAACCCCCAAGCTCAAAACCCTTCAAAGTCTTTTTTTTAAACGATTATTGCTCTTAGGATAAATCTATAATATGACCAAAGGGCGTGGATGAGCAGGGCCCTGCTCAGGCCCCTCTCTAGTCCCATCTCTAGCTGTCTCACTCCACCCCACGCCCCCAGCCCCATGGGTATTTTTTAGTTCCTTGAAGGCCCCTGTTCCTTTCCCTTTCTGGGCCTTTGCACAGACTGTTCCTAGAATACTGCCTCTCACCCCTCGTAATGTCATCCTTCAGATTTACCTCAAATGATACTTCTTTAAGGAAGCCATATGTACTACCCCTCCACCCCAGCGCGCGCACACACACACACACACACACACACACACACGCGCACACACACACACACACACACACACACACCCCTCTGCTCTGCTACAACAAGCTTAGGTTTCCTTGTTTCATGTTCTTAAAGAATATAATTTCTTGCTTTGCCTTCATAGCAGCTATACAGTATATATTTATATATTTGCATAGCTATTAATATCTTTCTCTTTCCCTGGAAGGTGAACTCTACGAGGCCCATAAGACTCTGTCTTGTACTCCATTGTATCTTGAGGGTCTGGCCCAGTGCCTGGTGCATAGAAAGCATTTAATGAACATTTACTGAGTGAATCAGTGAAGGAAGGAGGAAGCCATGCTCAGTATCTGAATTGGCTTTTGTAGGCCTTTCTAAGAGAAAGACATTTTCAGCTATGATAGACTCTTTCTTACTTGCTTGGGAATATCCTAGTTCTGTTTTAGACTTCCTTAGCAGTCTCAGCTTTTCATTCACTGTGTACTGTACATGAAGTAAAGACTTGATTATTTCTAATCTAAGAAACTTGATTTCTTTTTTAAATGTATTTTTTGAAGTATATTTGAATTACACTGTTGTATTAATTACTGCTGTGCAGCAGAGTGACTCAGTTATACATATATATGCATTCTTTTTCATATTCTTTTCCATTATGGTTTATCACAGGATATTGAATATAGTTCCCTGTGCTATACAGTAGGCCCTTGTTGTTTATCCACTAAGAAATTTGATTTCTAATCTTATTTATTTTAATTTTTGAGAAATGAGGTGTGCTACTCTTTTTAAAAATATTTATTTGTTTATCTATTTATTTATTTAGGCTGTGCCGGGTCTTAGTTGCGGCACACGGGATCTTCGTTGCAGCACGTGAGATCTTCTTTTTAGTTGTGGCATGCGGACTTCTTAGTTGCGGCATGTGGACTCAGTTGCGGCATGCATGCGAGATATAGTTCCCTGACCAGGGATTGAACTCGGGGCCGCCCTGCATTGGGAGTACAAGGTCTTACCCACTGGACTGCGAGGGAAGTCCCTAATCTAATTTAGAGTAAGGAATTTGTGGACGAATTTTAACTCAGCCGAGAATATTTTGTTCATCATTCCTGAGCAAATGCCTGGGTATAATGGAGGATAGTAGTAAACAGTATTTCAGTAACATTTACAGGTTACAAAGTATTTTTGCATTAAAGATATCTGGAAGTGAATGAAGTTTCTCTTTGTATAGCATGTTACTTCACCAGGAAAATCTTTCAGATACTTTCCATTATCTACACAAAGTCTTAATTCTTTATCCGGGTAAACTAGGCCTCCAGGATCCTATCCTAACCTACTTTTCCAGGATCAGCTATCACCACTTCTCAAGTTATCCATCACCTTCCAGCAACACCAGACTGTTAGCAGTTGCCCCAGGTTAGATCAGGTGCTACTCCTCTTTGCTCCTGTAATACTCTGGGCATGCGTTGCACGGTGGGCTCTGTTTGCTTGTCTCTCCAGTGGACTGCAAGCTCTCAGAGGGAAGAAATACCATCATTTCTTTTTTATACTCAGCCCCAGTAGTACAGAACTTGGTAGGGACTCAGTCAACGCTTGATGAATTTGCTTGTAGTCAGCAGCCATAGGAGTAGATCTGTTTGATGACTAAAAGGGGGCATGCACCCTAAGACTAGCCACTTGATCAATACTTCACTGAAGACTTACTTGATCATCAAGAACTTCCTCTGTCTGTGTCTGCTCCTCTCATTGACGTCATTGAGGTTAACCTTTGGCCTGGGCTGTGGGACTAAATAGACTTCAGTGAGTTGCTGTGTAGAAAGCTGATCAACTAGGGTAACCCACAGGGTAACTGGGTAATGGTAGAACATTTTATGGCATCTGCTCTAGGACATCTGTCTGCATTGCGCTTCCCACTACCCTTCTTGAAGACTCACCTACTTAAGTCTGAAATCATACACTGAGCAATCCATAAACTGAAATGCTAATTTTATCACTCAGAGGTAAACACTTAATATTTTCTAATACCCTATCAGCCGTTCATCTGTGCCTATATGTATCATTTTCCTAAAATGGGATCAAACTGTGCCATTTTTTGGTAACATACTTTTCTCTCTTTATATATAATATAGATAAATAGGTAGGTGGATAGAGATATATTTATAGATATAGATCTTATTCGTGTTACTATTATTCTTACATGCTTACAACATCATTTTATAAACGCTTCTAAATATTTTGTTCATACTTTTGTATTTTATCAATAATTTTGTACTTTTTTATGTAAGGGATGATTAGGGTAAGAAAATAGTTCTCTCTTAATATTTTTATCCAGTCATAGCAAAGAAATTTCACATGATTTTATATGAAGGAAAGAAAATTTGAGATTATAGCTTCTTGAGTACATAATTAAGATGGTATTTAATAGCTAGCCTCATTCTGTCTCTCTAATCAAAATTATCTACCTCCGAATACTGATTTTTAAAATTCCGTCACTGCACAATATAATCAAGATAATTTCCTCCCTTGTTAGACTAAGTAAGACTTTGATAATAGTCTCCTTTGAGTTTCTTAGTTTTGTACAAGAAGTATACGAGATGGCTGTCAAAATTTTGTTCCTTTCAGGAGGAAGTCACTTAAGAAAAGGCTACAGTCTATATACCATTGACTCTTTTTAAAAAAAATTTATTTTATTTATGTATTTTTGGTTGCATTGGGTCCTCGTTGCTGCACGCGGGCTTTCTCTACGGGGTCTACTCTTTGAGGTGCGCAGGCTTCTCGTTGTGGTGGCTTCTCTTGTTGCGGAGCACGGGCTGTAGGCGTGCAGGCTTCAGTCGAAGCAGCACATGGGCTCAGCAGTTGTGGCTCCTGGGCTCTAGAGTGCAGGCTCAGTAGTTGTGGCGCACGGGCTTAGTTGCTCCGCGGCATGTGAGATCTTCCCGGACCAGGGCTCGAACCCGTGTCCCCTGCATTGGCAGGCAGATTCTTAACCACTGCGCCACCAGGGAAGCCCCTTTACCACTGACTCTTAAGGCACTGAACTAATTGTTAACTTGAACACTCAAACATTTATACAATGTTGATATGTTGCAAAAAAAAAAAGTGTGAGCTCTATAAAAGTATGAGCTCCTTTGTCCTGAGATTTTCGTTGCCATGTTAATGTTACCTGAGGATCTTCAGTTTATTAGATTGTTCCGATTCAGTTTCAGAGAAAGTGGGTACCATCTTTCTTTTGGTCTGTTATAGATGAGCTGGGCATCTATAAGGCACTGCCCACCCCAACCTTATGCTGCATTTGATCAAGAGTTAAGCAGGTCACAAATAGATTCTATATAACTTTTCATGATTATACTGTATTCCCTGATTCCATACTTCAGTAGATCCTCTAATTTAGGTGTGACATGAACAGTTTCTTTGGAGAAGCAATATCTGATTTATTGTATGATTTTCAAAAGGAATATTTGCCATCATTCTGATAATCACAGGACCGAGCAAATTCCTACCTTAAGGACCTTCACTTCTTAAATGACTAGGGGTTCCCTTGTCTTTATTCTTTTGGATGGTGCCACCTTTTATTGAGGATCGAGGAGGGAGCAGTTTGGTGAAATCCCAGAGGGATCGTCCTCTTGAGGGTCATTTGGTTGCCTTGTGGTTTGGTCCTTGAGAACCAGCTTATAAAATGTACAAATGTCTTTAAGAGACCTCTCACGTTTAGCCACTGCCTTTCCAGTATAGTACTGGGATGATAAACATTTGCTTAAGGAATGAATTATTTTAAAACTTTTGTTTAAAAAAATGAGTTAAGAACCTAAGCCAAGCCATGCCATGTGGTTGAAGGCTATTTATAGCTCTTAAGCAGTATCATTTTGACATGGTACAGGAGGGGTGACTGTCACCGTGCTTGATGTTATCCTATGTGTCCATAGTGCTTACTAGAACAGATGATTTAAAGTAGGTGTAATTTTTTGCCTGGATCTTGATTAGCAGCAGAAGCCCTTACAGGATAAGTGGACCACCTTCTCTAGCCTAGAATCAAAGACAGACAGCTTTAGATGCGTATCATACCAGCATTCATATTCAAGGTGAATCTATTGTTGACATCATTCTTTCTTTATTATGAACTATTAGCTTCCAGTATCAATGACTCAGTCTCTCACCAAGGCAGTTGAATGCTAGGCCTTTATGTTTTTATTTCATGGTCACTTGGAAAAATAAGTGAGTTGTATAGCATCTTAATTTTGATGAGTTTTAAGTTAAATTAGAGGAAGAAAAATTGCGAACATTTGCGTACGTTAAAAAGCTTCATTATTAAAATTATGTCAATGAGGATATCCCTGCAGTGCGGAAATTAAAATGTATAAGTGACATCATTATGTCACTCTCAGCGTCCTAGAATTCAAAATTTCTAGGAGGTGTTACAGCAAAGAAAAACCGAGCAAAGTGCTAACATTTACTGAGCATTTATGTTACTGAATTTTCACAGTCACCAGCATGTTAGTATCCAAAGCAGAAAAATCCCAGCAAGGAAGAAAAGAGAATGGAGGAAAGTTAAGGGAGAAGGAAAGGAGTAAAAATAATTTTCGTATGAAGCACTGGATGCACTAGTAAGATGGCCCCTTGTGGCAAGTGAAAAATCAATTTGAACCGAAGAGGACCACAGCTTGGCCTGTTTCAAGGGGATTTCTCTTTCTCTCCTCTAAATCCAATTTTATTTCATGTTCTAAAAATTATTGGATAATGTATATTTACAGTCCTTTGTTATTGTACCAGTGGTTTAAGGACTATAATTCTCTCTTCTTCACACCATCAATTATGTAGACTTTTTTGATATTCAAAAAGCCTTCTAATTTAATCTCTTAACAGCAAGCTAATGTGGATTTTTTTTTTTTTTTTTTTTTTTTTTGGCTGTGTTGGGTCTTCATTTCTGTGAGGGCTTTCTCTAGTTGCGGCGAGCGGAGGCCACTCTTCATCGCGGTGCGCGGGCCACTCTTCATCGCGGTGCGCGGGCCTCTCACTGTCACGGCCTCTCTTGTTGCAGAGCACAGGCTCCAGACGTGCAGGCTCAGTAGTTATGGCGCATGGGTTTAGTTGCTCCGCGGCATGTGGGATCTTCCCAGACCAGGGCTCGAACCCGTGTCACCTGCATTGGCAGGCAGATTCTCCACCACTGTGCCACCAGGGAAGCCTGGATTTTTTTTGATAAAAAAAAATAATAATAGCTAAGAGTTGCTGAGGTGGTGCCGGGTGTTGGGCACTGTGCCATTCGATGTCGTCCAGCCTTCATACCATCTTTGGGAGGGGGATGTGAATGGAGTTATCATCCCAGTTTTACACACGAGGAGAGTGAGGCTCAGAGAGAGGTTAAGTTCTTTGGTCAAGGTCACCCAGGTTGCAAGTGGTCCAGCTGGGATTTGGACCACTTTGTCTACCTCCTGAGACCGAGCTCTGCCTTCTTTGTGGGTAAGGCTTATGTCTCTTTTTATTTACAGAGTCTAACATCCTCACGGTTTTCATACGATTTAAATAAAGAGTTGTCAGTATTGAAATTATTCCATTTGTCATACTGCATATTAATGAGCCCAAACCTCTCATCTAGAACTTTATGCTATTTCCCAAGCATCTCTACCTGGATATTTTTTCCAGTACCTCAAAATCCTCATCTCAACACCCTACTCTCCCTGCCCCAAATATATAGTAATGAGGGATCAATGATGAAATATATACATATTTCATTTTTATATCTGTTACTGTTTTCTTCAGAAATTCTTGAATTGAATGGATTCTGCTCTTAAAGCTCAGGGGACTTTGGATGTCATCCATTCCTATTCTAGAGTTCTAGAACTTGGCATTTGTAAGCAGCTGCACACCCCTACTATACTGCAGGGTCCATGAGAGCAGACACTGTGTCTGGCAGGTTATCACTGTACCCTGATGCTGAGTGCGGTCCCTGGATGGCCCAGATTAGGTACTTGGTAAATATTTGTTGACAGACTGATTGTTACCCTTATACTGTTGCCAACCAGCAGGCGGCCAGCCAGTGCGTAGAGATAGCATCCTCGGGTTTTCGTGGGAAACTGTAGATTCCCTCATGTCTGACCCCACTATATCCTAACTCAGCCAGAGTGACCCAGTCCTCTCGGCAGAATTTTCATTTATGCCCTTCACACTTCTCATTTGTTCTTTAGTTTACATTCTATCCTGAGTCCAGAATGAGAGCCCTTCTGCTCTCTCCATCCATTTCTACAGGTCTAAAACCTTACTGTCTAGCAAGACCTGTATAAAATATTATCTCCTCCATGGACTCAGACCCAGTGTTTTCAGACAAAGGTAATTGCTCTTAACTGTGTCTCCCAAACACTAGAACGTTGGGAACACCATAATCTGCCTTGTATTTCTTAGAGAACTGGGGGACCCTTGATCAGCTGGGTTTAACATGACTAATCAGTTTACTGATTTCCTTACTGTTTCTTTATTACTGGACTGCTCAGAGCCAGTGGGCATTTAATATTCTGGGATTCATTGTGAATCTTTCAGTGAGGAGCGTGCTGTATTTATAGTGGGCTTTCCCCCCTTTTGTCTCCCTTGATGTCTAACAGAACCGATGTTTTCAAGTGCCCACCTGTAAACATGCTGCTACAGGACAAATACCTGTGGTGGTGTTTAGGTTCTATTTTTCCTTTTTTTTGGTCAAATAGTGAATCATTGTCAAATTCCAAACTTCCCCTTCTCCTGGATGACTGCACTATGAAAATTGCAGAATGTTCTTCCTAAAAGGCACTGTAGGGACTTCCCTAGTGGTTCAGGGGTTAAGAATCTGCCTGCCAGTGCAGGGGATGCAGGTTCGAGCCCTGGTCCGGGAAGATCCCACATGCCGCAGAGCTACTAAGCCCATGTGCCACAACTACTGAGCCTGTGCTCTAGAGCCCGCGAGCCACAGCTACTGAAGCCTGTGCACCTAGAGCCCATGCTCCACAACAAGAGAAGCCACCGCAATGAGAAGCCCGTGCACCGCAATAAAGAGTAGCCCCTGCTTGCCGCGACTAGAGAAAGCCCGCACACAAATGACCCAATGCAGCCAAAAATAAATAAATTTATAAATACATAAATAATAAAAATGTAGACCTTTAAAAAAAGGGCACTCTAGGGTACACATTGCTGATAGGAGTGTAAAATGGTACAACCACTTTGGAAAATAGTTTAACAGTTTCTTATAAAGTTAAATGTATATCTACCATATGATTCAGCAATTTCATTCCTATGCATTTAACCACGAGAAAACATAGATCCTCAGAAAAGCTTGATCAAGAATATTCATAGCAGCCTTACTCATAATAGCCAAGAAATGGAAACAGTGAATATAAAATGTTCATGAACCAGGTGACTGGATAAACAAATTTTGTATTCATACTACCTTGACCTGAGACAAACAAAGAACTATTCAGACACGCAACAACATGGATGAATCTCAGAACCATGAAAGTGTTTGAAATCTTGTTTTGGGTGGTAGTTACATGGCTGTATACAGTTGTCAAAACTCATTGAACTGAATGCCTCAGCTTTTATTGTAGGTAAGTTATCTCTGGGAGAATCAGGCCAGCACAGCAGTTAAAGAGCCTGGGGTTGGGAGCCATATGGCACGGATGCAAATCCTGGTTCTAACCGTTCCTTGTCTCTGGGACCTTTGGTGAATCGCCTAAATATCTGCTTCAGTTTCCTCATCTGTCAAATGTGACTGAAATTAGTAACTACCTTATAAAGTTGTAACAGAATAAATGAGTTAGATTGTTTGTCAGTGCTCTTTAGGTTTTTGCTAAATGAAATTTAAAAATTAAACACTCTGACCTTCATGACAATACCCCTAATCATCTGATCCCTAGTTGCCCATGAGAATCACTTGGGAAGGTTTCTAAAAATAAAAATACCTGGGCTCCATTCCCAGGGATTCTGCTATAATTGGTCTAGGCTGGGGTCTGGGCATTGTAGGGTTTCTTCCTTCTTCCCTTCCTCCCTGCACCTCGCCTCCTTAGGTGATTCTAATATATAGCTAAGTGAAAACCATAGCAATCCATTAGTTTTTTTAAAAAAACTATATCTTGATGAGGAATGCTGTATGTTATAATAATATTACCTATTTCCAACAATTACGGCACTGTGTAACAGGTGGACTTATTTGCTTCATTTCCAGTAGCATTGGAAGCCTTTCCAGAGAAAACTAAAAAGACCAATTTAATAACGAACTTCCATAAGAATTATTGATCACTTCATTATATTGCCATGGAGAAATAACAGAAAATCCTAACATTCAAGGGGGAGCCCTGAAATCCCCCCTCTTTTTACTTAAATCATTTTTTTTCTTTCTCAGAATGAAATATTAAATATCTAAAGGGCTTGAGGGGAAAAATCACTCCTCAAAGTTGAGATAAGGCATAGGCACTTTAAAACACCCAAAATGCAAATTGTGAGGCCCTTGCCCTTTCTGTTCAGAGCTCTATAAATGTTAGGTGTCACTTTTCTCTCTTTGTAGTTGTGAATGCAGGCAGGGCTGGAAGGACAAGAGTCTCTGATTAATATAAGGAGATAGGTTACATCAACTTTTTAGTGTCTCCGAAGAAAGAAATCAAAGTACCTTACTTTTGTTGGGAGTGACTGAGCGAATTGTTTGGGATTGCATTAATGGAAAAGATGATTTATAGTCATTGAGATAAGAAGGAAAAAATTCAAGAAGTGTCAAGAGTATCGCCAGTGAAAAAGCCACATATGGCACTAGACGAATAGACAACCATTTTCAGGTATTACTGCAATGCTATTTTTACCTTTGAAGATGAATCTAGCCAGCTGAGTTTTTGCATAAATGTCTGATTTGTTCCCTTTATGAATGTTTGCTCTTTGTTTATACTTGCATGCTTCTTACTGATAATCAGTTGCTTATGGACTGGTTTATGATTCTCAATCCCACTGCATTTATACAGCCAGTGTATTTCCACCCTCCCCCACCTTTTGTTTGTAAGTGAGAAAGAACCCCCAGTCATGTAGAGGAAGTCTCTTGTAATTACTGCAGTGTGTTTCTTCATGAATGACGAGGTAATGTTGGTAGCTTTATTTTTGTAGTTTTTGGCAGATGATTTACATTTGCACTGTGTCTGGGTAGACTCAAACATCCATCAGTAATGGGCAAGAGGTGATAGAGGACAGCAGAGTAATACACTCGAAATGAGCTTAGTGGTTCTTCTCTGCTTTTCTTGTCTCATAACCACTCTGGGCCTCGGTTACTACATCTTTAAAATGGCTTTCCTTTTTTTTTTTTTCTTTTCTTTCTTTTATTTATTTATTTTATTTAATTTATTTTTGGCTGCCTTGGGTCTTCGTTGCTAAGCATGGGGTTTCTCTAGTTGTGGCGAGCGGGGGCTGCTCTTCGTTGTGGTGCATGGGCTTCTCATTGTGGTGGCTTCTCTTGTTGCAGAGCATGGGCTCTGGGCGCGCAGGCTCAGTAGTTGTGGCTCGCGGGCTCTAGAGTGCAGGCTCAGTAGTTGTGGTATACAGGCTTTGTTGCTCCGTGGCATGTGGGATCTCAAACCCGTGTCCCCTGCATTGGCAGGCAGATTCTTAACCACTGCGCCACCAGAGAAGCCCTGGCTTTCCTTTTGAGCAAAAGAAGGTCATAGCCAAAGTACCATTGATCAGTTGGTGAAACCAGTTGCTTTCATTTTTTTTTTCTCCTGCAATTAACTGTTGACTTCTGTTCGATTGCATTTCCATTCTGCAGTTAAAAGATAAAATTTTTTCTGTCTTCTCTCCTTCCTTTAACAAATACTTATTGAATGGTCACTAATGCATATGGACGAAGTGCTGTGTTAATGCTGTGAACAAGACATGTCAATTGAGAGGCTTCTACTTGGCTCGCCAGAATTGTTCACTTATTTATTCAGCAGATATTATTGAGCCTTCAATAGACAAGACGTGATGCCAGGCACTGTGGGTCTTATCAAGATGATTAAGGCCAGAATGCTCTGAGTGTTCAGAAAAAATGAAGAGCATGCTATATTGGGGAGGGCTCAAGATCAAGGAATAGTTTACAGAGTAGAAGGCATTTAAATTGTGCCTTAAATAGGGTGGATGAGATTTTTAACAGGTGCACGTGGAGAGTACATTCTAGGAAGAAGGAATAGCATAAGCAAAGGAATGAGGGCTGGAAAACAGGGCCCTGATCAGGAGGTATAGCTTGACTGGGGGTTAGAGTATACATTGTATAGAACACACACACACACACACACACACACACACACACACACACACACACACACCCCCACACACT
>NW_020837952.1:12654843-12724368 GCF_003676395.1 Aethalodelphis obliquidens
ACACACACACACACACACACACACACACACACACACACACAATGTAGGGTTAAGTCTGAAAATAAGATAAGGCCAGGCTATTGAATGCCTTGAATGTTGTCAGTCCAGAGACTTTGGGTAAATATCTACCTGTCCATGTGAGATATAAGTGAAGGCACAGGGACATGTACTAGCAAATGTTAAGAAATTCTGAGTTTGAAAAGAGTTGATGTCAGATCAGACACATACTCTATTCTAACCATATATAGTTGTGAGATTTGTCTTTAGCTCCTTTAAACTTCTTCTAGATTTGTAAAAAGCCCATGCAAAGAGTAAAGTAATGCAGATATGAATATTTTCATATTCATATCTTACGTAAATTGAAATTTCAAGTTTTTGCTGATACGTACGGTAGTCATACCAAGAAATATTTATCATGAATTCTTTTAATAAAAAATAAACAAATATATAAAATTCTTTTAATGAATCTTTTACACTGTGTTCCAAAGTCCTTGAAATATACTCATAGGGACCCAATGCACTGAATGTTAGTAGTGTACTAGTCAGCAGAAGACCCAAGCAACTTGATTTTACCATTGGTGTTTAAGATTTCACTTATACTGTGATTTCTTGGGTATGCAAGGGAAAAGAGCCTGCATTCCTGGCCCCTGTTCACTTCCCTTCATCCTTTTGCATTTTTTCCTCCATTCTGACATGAGCCTGGTAGAAGTGGATAATCACCTAGCAGCCAACTATGTTTCTATGTTATTGCTAGGAAGAATCATGCTTACTTGTAGACAATAGTTTTGCTTTTTTTGGGAGACCATATTTTGGAAGAGGGGTTCATTCATTGGCACCCAAAAAATGCAAGAGTAGAGGGATGATACAGGTACTGACACGTACCTACATTATAAGTGTTAGAGAGGGGAAAGGGGTGGGGAGAAGGAAACCATTTTCCGTTCAGCAAATTGGAGACTTATCCACATCCACATCTGATCCACATCAGATACCTAACTGGGATCAGAAGCATGCAGAAACAAAAAGCTAGTTAACTAGTACTGAGAATATCCTATCGAGTCAGTGCTATTGAGAACCGATAGAAAAAAAGACAACATTCTGCTACACTTTGGGTCTATATATAAAGGACTCTGAAAAGAGCCATCGTTTTCTTCCATGCCTTGTTAAAAAGGATGCACAAGTACACTAAAAGTAAACCAGTTAGAACAAAAAGCTCAAGTAGTTAGAGCTTGAATCTAATGTGGGGAAACTCATGGAGCTTATAAAACTTTGGTAACCAGGTTTCATGAGGCAGTCTTGTCGTTTTAAGTGAACCAGTGGTAATTCATGGAAGTTCTTAGTGTTATCTAGGATAAAATGGAAATCAGTGGTGTTACAGCAATGTTAACACAAAGGACAAGCCACGTACTGTAAATATAAGTAATTCTGGCATATGTGGGAAGGCACCCAAGGAACAAACCATCACTGTCCCTTTTTTTTGGCTGTGTTGCTGCGCGCAGGCTTTCTCTAGTTGAGCCGAGCGGGGGCCACTCTTCGCTGCAGTGCACAGGCTTCTCATTGCAGTGGCTTCTCTTGTTGTAGAGCACTGGCTCTAGGTGTGCAGGCTTCAGCAGTTGTGGCACGTGGGCTCAGTAATTGTGGCTCACGGGCTCTAGAGCACAGGCTTAGTAGTTGCGGCGCACGGGCTTAGTTGCTCCGAGGTATGTGGGATCTTCCTGGACCAGGGCTTGAACCTGTGTCCCCTGCATTGGCAGGCGGATTCTTAACCACTGCGCCACCAGGGAAGTCCAACTGTCACTTTAAATAAGCTTTTTATTGCAAAAGTAAAGCTTAAGGTACAGAAGTTGTGTCCAAAGCTCTTAGAAATATTGTCTTTCTGCCCTAAGATACAACCCTCATGAGGGTAGAAATTTTAACCTGAAAAGACGGGAAGACTTTTTCTACTTCTTTCAGTTAATTTTTGCTTTCACTGAAGTTCAGTTCTTGTCAAGGCTTATAAACTCAGAGTCCATCCAGTGTGCCGCTTCAGCTGTCATCTCTCTGCCCGTGACTCCTGAGTCAGTCAACGCAGACCTCCTGACTGAGCTCTGCTCCCATACTGTCAGCTGCTTTTGAGTCTGTTCCATTGGGTTGGCCTCCCAAGGCCATTCCACCTACTAGGAGTGGCTTCCCCCATCTCTCTCCTGCCTCCATTCTACCCCATCGTTAAGAGGCCCAGTAGCTCTCCCGCCACTTTAGGTCGTTGGAATACGCATTGGCCCACTGGAGTCCTTCCTTCTTCTGAACTCATAGAATTCGTTACTGTTCCATTTTTTTCTAGTTCTTGACCCACCTTGTGACAAAAGTTATGTTTTTGTCTGTTCCCATGCATTATAATGTAAGCTTCTGTTGCCGTTTGTTGCTTTATAATCTGTGATTCTTCCGAGATCTGGGCACAAAGCCCTCCCTGTCCTCAATCAGTATCTGTAGGCCGACAGATTCCTTGGATACCTTGAAGATACTAACTGCAGTAAGTTAACTGACAAGGGTAAAAGGGGACTTGAGGGGTCATCTCAGCCACTGCACGTCCCTCTCCTCCTGGGCTTTCAGGTTGTTCCACATATTTTCATGCATTTCCCGAAGAGGTCCTACAACACACCCAAGCATTTGTAACTCATCCACTTCACCCCCACTTTTCCCCAGGAACTATTTTAATCTAAATTCCTTGTGTTTTAGTTCAGACTTGTTTGCTTGCTCTTGTTTAATTAGTGACGATGGAGACTAGAAAGGCAAAATGAAGATGGTAAGATCAGACACTTTGTCATTGGAGATTGTTACTGGGACAAAAAGACTTAAATTTCCTGTAAACCCTTTCAGCAGTGTCCTTGGATCTCCACCACCCTGTGAGCACCACGAGAACAGGATGTGCCTTTGTTTCGGCACACCACTCAATCACCAGCGCCAGGCACGTGGCCTGGCCCATAGTAGATATTCAGTAAACATCAATAAATACTTGTTAATGAAAACAGGACCATACAATCCTATGGTGGGTTTGAGCAATAGAAGGTTTATCATATGGTTCTTATGCCACATAGAATTGTGCCTCAATTTAAGAAAATCCTTTGACAAAATCAGAGACCGAAAAGCAGATAAATTAGTAGATTATTTTTTATAATATTTATATATTTATGCTATGTTTCCTTCAAATAGCCACTCCAGTGCTTTGAAAATATGATTTAAGTGTATAGAAACATTGCTTTACACAAACGTGTTAGTGATCTTATCTTTTATGAAGTGAATTTGAGAATCATGCTTCCTAAAATTATATTTATCCTACCTAGTTTGCTGTTTGCTGTTGTATCTTTAAATGGAGGTATAAAGGAAATTTCTAGACATCAGGGAAATTACCCAATAGTTTCTGGTCTAAAAACAACATTTACTCACAGAAAACAGTATATCTTATTGCTAGATATTTTATTGTTAGAAATCTTATTGCCAGAAAGTTTAATAAGTTTATTACATGTCTTGGTGAAAAATGAGCATCTGAAAAATTAGTGGACACGTTTTGGAATGTTGTCTTATTAAATCTTCCTTCTTAATCCCCCAAAGAAAAAGAACAGCTTATTTAAACTTTGTACGATCCATAGAATCTGAATCACTGTCTTTTAAGATCCCGTAATTGTATGGGGGATGGAAAGGATCACAGTCCTCAGTAAGTTTAAATTTCATTTGGGAAAACCAGGAACGGTTATACCAAAAAAAAAGACATTTCTCTTACATATAAACACACCTAAATAGGAAAAAAGAGTGGAAGAAAACATTCTGAAATATTAATAATGGTTCTCTCTCAATGAGACTAGGAGTGATTTTTATTTGTATATTTCTGAATTTTCTTCTGTGAACATATATTACTGGTATAATTTTTAAAAATTATTTTAAAAAGAAACTGCCCCAAAACGTGCAGTGAAAGCAAATAAGAGACACGAATAGAAGGGGCAAGGAGAGTGAGCTTCCTCGGGCTTGTGTAGTGAGGTTACCCAGAAGAGTTGAGGCCTGAGCTGGGTCTTAGAGTAGATAATAGCATAACAATCATGATATCTTGAACTTATGTG
This sequence comes from Aethalodelphis obliquidens, assembly GCF_003676395.1. Taxonomy (NCBI): domain Eukaryota; kingdom Metazoa; phylum Chordata; class Mammalia; order Artiodactyla; family Delphinidae; genus Aethalodelphis; species Aethalodelphis obliquidens. The sequence goes on from NW_020837952.1 coordinate 12,658,932, forward strand.
CTACTTTTAGATCAGACTGGTTGCCTTCTCCGTCAGCATTCTCTCCTCCTTTGTTGGAAGAGTCCCAGTTTTTTCCACTCGTGATGGCTTTTTTCTAGTTGGTTTAAAATTGGTCATGTGACCCAGTTTTGGCTAATGAGATGGTGAAGGGTGGTGTGCTCAGGTGCTCCTGGGAAAGTTTCTTCAGACACTGAAAGAGATGATCCTTTATTGCCTGTGGACACACCATTGCCTGTGGTTTGTGCTATGACACCTAGAGCTGCTGCATAAGAGGAACCTCTTTACATCCACAAGAGGAACCGGATTCAGGACAGTGGAATGTAGAAGGAGAAGGAACCAAGGTCATGAATCCCATTACTCAGCCAGTGTGCCTTGGGTGAACTAGTTTCTTCTCTACCTATGGGTTTATAACTTAACTAATTTCTTTATTGTTTAAAACCAGTTTGGATTGGGCTGAAACCATCCTCACTGATACAGTTCTATAATTTGCTAATCTCTTCATATCCAATATTGATTTTAATCTGAACAACAACTCTGTGAAGTGGTAAGTCGATGTACTAGTCAGGGTTCTCCAGAGAAATAGAACCGACAGGGTGTGCATGTGCGTGTGCGTGTGTGTGTGTGTGAGAGAGACAGGTTGGTTGATTGTACAGAAATGGCTCATGTGGTTGTGAAGGCTTGGAGAGTACAAAATCAGATGGGGTAGGCTGTCAGGCTGAGGAAATAGTTGAGGTCTGTGTCCTAAGGATGTCTGATGGCAGAATTCCTTCTTGCTTGGAGGAGGTCAGTCTTTGTTCTGTTAGCGCCTTCAGCTAATTGGATGAAGCCCACCCACACTATGGAGGGTAATCTGCTTTACTCAAAGTCCATGGATATAAATGTTAATCTCATCCAAAAAACACTTTCACACAAACATTCAGAATTGTATGTGACTAAATATTTGGGCACCATGGACCAGCCAAGTTGACACACAGAATTAACCATTATTATTCCCATATACTGATGTTGAAACTAAAGTTAAGAGGATGCAACTTGCCTAAGGGTTCAAATCCAAGTTAGTAATTTTAAATCTTTCTACCTTCTTTGTGCTCTTTCAAATGGAAAAGCATCTTCATGTGAATAAGAGATGTGGTTCTTACAATCCATCAGTTACGGATTGAATGCCTGCTCTATGCCAAGCAATGTTCTAGGAGCCAGGGATTCAAAGTGGACGAGGCAAGGAAAAAACAACCAGTAAAGAGTGAGAATGTGCTCAGTGTTTGGTTCATGATGTCTTGAATTGGCTTTAGCGGGTGTTGCATGTTGGTGGTTAATGACTACTGGATCCAAAAGTTAAGTTGGTACCAGATTGTGGAGACCTAAGAATTCCAGGCTAAAGAGTAAATTTTCTTTAAAAATTTTTTTTCTGTTCTATACAGAAAAACATCCAAAAGCAAATACATTATAATGATACAAGTGATTGATAACCTCTTTTCTGTTTTAGAGGGAGGCAGTTCTGTGATTCGATACAGCAGACAAGACTTTTAGCTTTATGCATATGATGTGCTTTTTTAAAACTATAAAGCATACTTATGTTAACTGTGAATGACTATATAAGGATAATTTACTTGTAATAGAGTTCTAGTTGATGTCTTTTGTATGGTGGGAAAACTGTGACATTGATGACAACGTCCCAGAATCATGTAGAACCAAAAACAGAGAGGAGGATCTTAAAACGTCCTTTTATCTTGGTGACAATTGCTAAATTGTTACATACAATTTTATATACAATTTGCCATAGAACTTGAAATAAAGAAAATCCAGACACCATCAAGAATGTTCTTTTTGGATGTGGGTAGTTTTAGCATTATCCATACCTCAAAAGAAATTTATTATTATTTTATGGATTACTTAGTTCAAATATAAGTTGCCTATGACACCTGGGCCCCATATGGTAGATTAATTAAAGCAGGAATGCTGGATTTGGATGGTTTGATATCTTCTTCAAAGACTGACCGCCCTTAAGACCAACACGGGGAAATCCTGACATTTTGATTTCTCTGTGGGCCTTTAGCATGAGGACAATAAACAGGAATTTGTAGCTTCTTTTTTTTTTTTTTAATTTATTAATTTATTTATTTTTGCTGTGTTGGGTCTTTGTTTCTGTGCGAGGGCTTTCTCTAGTTGTGGCAAGCAAGGGCCACTCTTCGTCGTGGCGCGCGTGCCTCTCACTATCGCGGCCTCTCTTGTTGCGGAGCACAGGCTCCAGATGCGCAGGCTCAGTAGTTGTGGCTCATGGGCCCAGTTGCTCCGCGACACGTGGGATCTTCCCAGACCAGGGTTCGAACCCGCGTCCCCCGCATTAGCAGGCAGATTCTCAACCAGTGCGCCACCAGGGAAGCCCAGGAATTTGTAGCTTCTTAATGAGAGATGTAGCATGCTATAGGAACAGCCAGGAGCTCGCCTAAAACTGTGCTTCCTCATTAATAACTAATAAAATGAGCACAAAGTGGAAAGCCATAGCATTTCTTTTTATTTTTTTTTCCACCCACATCGGCAGCCTCTGTTTCCCCCGATGTTAAGTCCCCCTTCACAGCATGTGGAAACAGCACACTAGTTCCAGAAGCACCCCTTGGCACGGTTAGCCTGGAATCTCCAATGATCTCCCCACACAGCAGCAGGCTGCCCTGGATTACCAGGTCAGCCAAAAAGTCAGATGAGTGTTTTGCACATTAGCATAGCGCACATGTGGACTGGGCAATGTATAATAGTCTCCAGAAAGGGATGCTGGAAGCTCTCTAAGGAGAGGAGTGCACCAGGAGGACCAAAAGCTGGCTGTGTGGCCTGAGAAGACAGCCTTCTTAAAGGAACCAGAACAGTGGGGATGCACAGGCAATGAGAGGCGGGAGCTGCAGGGCCTCGTGGAGGCCTGGCCTTTAATAGTGTTTACATGTGTAAGCCTGGCTTGGTGCCTTCTCTGCTTCTAAATTTAAATGCTTACATTTAAGTCAGTTAACATTTCACTTCTCCTCAAACCACATAAATAATGTAGGGCCCTTTAGAGCCCTTGTAGGTGTGGAAGAGCAGATGCCACCACCCTCCTTTGGGGTGGAATCATCCAGGCTTGGAAGGGTGTCTGTTTGTGCTCACCTGTCACCTGTTACTCTGAGCCGTAGTGTGTTCTTACTCTTTGGTTGCTTGTGTCCTGAAGCTTGATAGAGACTCTCAGATCCAGTCCCAAGCCCATCTTCATGAGCAATGGAGTAGAAAAGAATACTTGGTTACTTTCTCTGTTGTACTTTATTTTTTTTCCTCCCTAGGTAGTATTGTACAAATAAAAATGATGCTGCCGTGGGCAGCCGAACAGATGGAAGGTGGTATAAATTATTATGCTATTTGTGGAAATGGAGCGAAACACATTGGCACCTTCTGATACTGTTTGTGAAAATCCTTTAGAAATGTATTTCATTTTCTTTTCAGCCTGACATGTCTTTAATTTGAGTGAAAATGTGCCTTAAATGCAAGGTTTGCTAAGGTACTTCTCAATCTAATCTAAGTAAAATACGATAAACTTTAAAAATGTATATATAAAAATAGGAACTGAGTTTTCAATTAGTATGCCAACAATTATTACTCAGGAGGAATTACACTTGACCCTTGAACAACATGGGTTTGAACTATGCAGGTCCACTTATACGTGGATTTTTCCAATAGTTTATACTACACAGTCCCTGGATGCAAAACTGTGGATACGGAGGAAGGACAGATGCAGAGGGCCAACCATAAGCCATAGGTGGAGCGTTGGTGACCCTGAGACCTGCATTGTTCAAGGTCACCTGTATGTTTTAAGGGAATAGGTCTGAGCGTGCCAATCCCAAGACTGATCTCAGACTCTTGATATGACCATGTAAAGTGGAACAGTAATACTTGACCTCCGTCCCTTACAAACTCCAGTGAGAATAGATGAACACATGCCTGTGAAACACACCAAGTTCCTTGGAAGGGCAAGTGTTCTATAAAGTATTTATTATATATATATATATATAGTTCCAGAAAGGAGCAAAAAGGGAGTTTGCAAGGATCTATAAAATACAGGAAAACAAAGATATTGAAGGGAAGGCCTAGAAGAAAGGGGGGAAAAAGAAGGCATGAAAGGGAGCTAGAAATTAGTTAAAAATGCCCATTCTGCCTGATTAATGAGGGACCCAGGCTTCCCATGAAGGTTGGTCTCCTCCAGTGAACAGGGAAAACTGGGCTGTTAAACACTTCACAGCAGCCGTGAAGTGAAAAACATGTTGTTTCTCAGGAGAAGAATATTCATTGTTAAGACAGCATTTTTCTCCCAAGGGTGCTCATAGTTAGAAGAGCCCTAATTGTGTTAACTGCCTGACATTGTGACCCTGGGAAGGCAGCTGAATGGCTCTCCACTCTTACTTCCTTTTTATAAAGTGGCAAGATTGAACTAAAAGATCTGTCAAGTCCCTGCAACTCTCAAGTCCAAAGAGTGTGCTCTTTACTCCTGATCAGTTTTTCTTCTAGAGAGCGAAACATTCTTCTTACACTGTCCTGAACTTACACTGTCCTTCCATCCTCCTCTCCAACCCTCTTTTTGCTGTTGCCTAACCTGATAGTCTATCAAACTTGTCTTCTCGACAGCTGCTTATCTAGTTTCCCTACTTAAAAAAAAACAAAACAAAACACAAAACTGAGCAGAGGAGCTATGACCACAGAGTGTTATGTGTCCAGGGAGGAAGGGGGTGAGCGATGTGTCAGTGTCTGGAATTGAGGTCGGCCAGGAAACAGGAAGCAGTGTTTATGCTTCCTTCACTTGCAGGATGGTTGGGTATTGCGCTTGGAAGCTCAGCTTTTTGTTTAAAATATAGGCCACAAGGAGCACCGTCTCTGGTAGCGTGATTGAATGGCTAATTGTCCTTGATTGCATTCTTCTGTGTCTGCAGACCACTAACCACAGTATCAGCTTAAAAACAGTGTTTAGGGAAGTTGTTTGTGCCTCTGTCTCTCATGTCCCAGTATTTTCATAGTTGGAGGCAACATGCCTCGAAGTGTCACCATAAGGCTCACAAGGGCACCCGCTTTAGACAGCATGTGGCATCCCCTACCAATTACGTACCATCGACTTACGGGGAGTGGGGGCTGCCTGAGGAAGCGACCAGACTGTTGTCATTGCCATCGTTGTGCTGCTTTCCTGTGACCTGACTTGGGGCAGTTTTCTGCTAGATGGGGGCTGTGATTGTTTCTTCCATGTGCTCTGTAGAGACTGTCAGAACCTTAATGGCTTCTGCATGGTGAAGCTTTGGTATCATTTAGTGTTGCTGGTCTATAAATGATAAATTCATTGTGGTAAATAAGATATTTGAGGTCTAGTTCAGGTGTGATAAATACACATTAAATTATTCCGCTTTCTCCCCCTCAAACACATTTTCTCCTACTGTTTGCACTTGGGCAGTTTGGTGCATCTGCCCAGATTAACTATAATCCCTTGTCCGCCCGTTTGAATAAAAAAAGGAATGGCTGTTATTAGCTCTTGCCAACATGCGAAAAAATGAAGTAATTATTCTTTTTGAACTGGAGATATGGATGATAGGGTTAAAAAATATTAGGCAGGCCCATTGGATTTGACTGTCAGCTCAACTAGTGACTTATCTTAAGAATGTCAGTGCTGATCTGTAGTTAATACTAATAAGCTAAATACATAAGGGTGAAGCACATGGTTTTCTCTAAAATTGTAATTGGGATTTTATTTCAGAATTTTACCTAGATTTCATCAAATCTGGCCTTTAATAGTAAAATGTGTCAACATTATTTGCAAAACCCTCAATATGGCCCAGTTTTTTCATAGTGAAGGATTTAATCCTCCTTTTCCCAACACACCAGTTAAAAAAGAAAAAAAAGAAAAAGAATTGACAACCCCCCTTTTTAAAAATATTTATTTATTTACTTGGCTGCGCGAGAATTTATTTATTTATTAGTCGCGGCATACAGGATCTTTTAGTTGCTGCATGAGGGATCTAGTTCCCTGACCAGGGCTCAAACCCGGGCCCCCTGCATTGGGAGCACAGAGTCTTAACCACTGGACCACTAAGGAAGTCCCAAGAGTTGACCCCTTTGAGTCCTTTCTAGCATATTAGCCATTTTCTTGCCTAATATCTTGTTTTGCTGAAAACAATTTAACTCTGTTCTCTAGTGTCGTGATGCCAGTGAGTCTAGATTCTGCTGAACGGAATGACTCCACCTGGCTGTGATTTCTGAGCTTTTCTGTCTGCTTTTTTTAGGAAATGTATTATTATGTTATCTTTCTGTGTTCGCACTTCTTGACTTTTTCCACAGTTAACTTACTGCCTCCATTACAGGTTTGTAAATCAGATCTGAGTGTATTAGAATTCTCTGTAAAATAAGAGTAGGTGTATGTTAATAGCAACCCCGTGGGAACTCCTTTGAATAAAGAATCTGCAATTCTGTGCATTTATAACCCATTCCATCAGTTCTGCAAATGTTTCCCCTTCTTAGCTCTCTTTACTCGCACTGAAGTAAGAAAGTATTGAAGGTAGCCCTCGTTGAAAAGATTTTCTATGGACATCAGTATAATGACCAGAGAATTCTAGCAGACCCCGAGACTGTCATTTACACTATAACAACAATAAGAAAAAAAACCTCACCTATTGTAGTTCTTTAATTAAATAGAAAGGACATACTTGAGAATAGCTATATACAGTATGACTTACATGTAGACTTTCCAAACAATTAACCTCATGACATACATGTCTAAATAAAGTATATAACTGTGAATTAAAATTTTAATTGCCTTTTATTGTAAGCAATTTCAAATTATTTGGAAAATTTAGTAATGCAGTTAACCCTTGAACAATGGGGACGGGTGGGTTAGGGGCACTGACCCTCTGTACAATCAAAAACCCACATATATAGTATCTGTGGTTCCTCCATAACTGTAGATTCAACCAGCTGTGGATCGTGCACTACTGTAGTATTGGAAGAAAGAATCTGTGTATAGATGTGGACCCTCGCAGTTCAAACCAGTGTTGTTCAAGGGTCAACTTTAGTTTTTAGGTAACGTGACATTCCTTTTCTTGCTCATTGCTTCCGATTTCTGACCAGATGCTGCTGTTCTTTTTCAGTCCTAGTCGGGCCATGGTGATTTTTCTGGTTGGCTCAGCTGGGCTGGGTCTTCAGAGTAGTTTTTTCTACTTTGTAATGAGTGTCATAGTTACGCACTAGCTGCCTCAACAAGTATCTTAATGAACCATTATTACCATCACTGAAGCTTGCCACTGAGCATCAGTAGTGCTCTTTGCTTGTGCTTTTTTCTTCTCTAAGCCCATCCTTCTTCCCGTCCTCTGCACTGCTCCACACTGCCTTCCATGTGTTCCTTCTCCTGATGCCACCTCCCAGCATGCACTCTTTCCATTTTCATCCATTTGTTACTGTTCTTAGCACAGTGCCTGACATATAAAAGTGATCATTAGATAGATGGACAGACAGATCTTTTTAAATGAATGGATACATCCAAAAATTATTTTAGCCACCTTCTAATAAAGGCATTAAAATAAGAAAAAGAGGAGGCCTGCAAAGTAACTGGGAGATTATAGGTACCAGGAAATCTAGACTAAATCTAGTTACTACAAATGAGTCCCAGATTTAACTCTGTCTTTCTTGAAGGTTTCAGAAAGGGAAGCACAGTGAGTTGGTCATCACTCATTGTCTGGTGGAAGGAAGCATGCCAGTGTACCAGGAGAAACAATTTTTTTCCTGAAAACTTGTTTCTGTATATATGGTTGTTCATTCAGCAAAATAATTGACAGTCTCATTGTAATTTTACAATAAGGTGCAGACATTTTTCTTCTCAGTTAAAAGAATCAGTTAAATGAATCAATCATTTAATACATGCCAGGTACAGTGCCAGGAACTAATCATACAAAGGTGAATAAGAAATGCCTGGTCTCTACCATCAAAGAAAAGTCTTTCTTTTATTATGTTCCACAGAGTGAGTTAATAGTAATAATAATTAGCATTCATTGAGCTGTGAGCTGTGTGCCAGGCGCCTGAGTGTGTACATGTATTAGCCTGTTAATTCTTTTTTTTTTTTTAATTTTATTTATTTATTTTTGACTGTGTTGGGCCTTCGCCGCTGCACGCAGGCTTTCTCTAGCTGCGACGAGCAGGGGCCACTCCTCGCTCTGGTGCACAGGCCTCTCACTGCAGTGCCCTCTCTCATTGTGGAGCACGGGCTCTAGGCGCGCGGGCCCCAGCATCTGTGGCACGTGGGCTCAGTAGTTGTGGCTCACGGGCTCCAGAGCACAGGCTCAGCAGTCGTGGTACACGAGCCCAGTTGCTCCGCGGCATGTGGGATCTTCCCGGGCCAGGGATCGAACCCATGTCCCCTGCATTGGCAGGCAGACTCTCAACCACTGTGCCACCGGGGAGGCCCTAGCCTGTTAATTCTTATAACATCCTATGTGTACTATTATTTCTCCAGTTTACAATTGAAGAAACTGAGGCAAAGGGAGGTTAAATAATTTCCCCAAGATCCTATTACCTGGAAGTGATAAGAGCCAGGATTTGAACCTATGTAAGGCTGACTGGCTCCTGAGCCCACACTTTTTGACAACTATTCTATATTGCTTCTCTAGGGGTATAGGAAGGGGAAGAAGAACAGATTTGTGGGGACTGGAGGTAGGTAGAGATGATTGGTTTGGAATATGTTGCATCTGAGCTGTCTGACAGTATCAAAAACGTAGATGCCATGGGGTATACAGAGAGATCTGGGCCAACATTTAGGTGGTTCTTTAAGTGCCAGCAGCACATGGTTGACATACGAAGCCATAAGGAGAAAGCCTATGAGATGTATGAGATGAATACATTTAAACATCTACCTTCAGAAGAAAAGTCCAAGAACATAAATTACAGCTCAGTAAAGATACCACTAATAGGAGTTCATGTAATATAGGTGAAGATCTGTAACCCTCTGGCAGTTGGATGGATGTATATATGTTAGGTGCTAGAACTGAGCTTAGCTAATTCTAAGCTAAGAATGAGTGGTAAGCATTTTTCTCATCTTGTAATAGCCAACAATGTATTGGGGGCACATGTTACCTTGGGTCTCCCAATGCTTTCCAGGAAGGTGCTGTTATCCCCCTTTTACTGCCAAGGTTGCCCAGTATACTAAGTGGTAGAGCTAGGGTTTAAAGCCAGGGCTTTGTGTCTGCTCTGTGCTTCCGCCTGTGCTGCACAGAGTGGGGTCCCAAGAACAGCAGTGGGTGTGAAAGCTTTGCTGGGGAAACAGGTGTGGCTCTCCTGACAGACATGCAACCAGACATGCCGTTGAAGGCCTGTAGTTGCCTTTGGTAGTACATGGAAGAAATAGTCCATCTGAAAAGATTTTGAGGACTAGTGTTACCAGCATTCCGTCACACTCACGAAAGAACCCTACAACAGCCATGGTAGTGGAAGATGTGCTTTGGAGCAGGGCAAGAACCCAGATGCTCGCTGGGTGAGCGACCACAAAGTACCCCCCTGCCCAGCTCCTTTGCCTGTCCTCAGGCTGCTGGCCTCCCACCCAGGCAGCGAGCGCGATTTCCTAGGCAGACTGCCTCTCGCCTTCCCTGACTGTGCAGTGACGTGGACGGGCCACTGACCCACTTCCCAGTTATTCAGGCAGAAAGGATGACTTCCTGGCAGAGCCCTCAGGAAAGCCCCCCTCCCCGACCCGAGCCCCAGGAAACAAAACAAACAGAGCTCTTCCTATTCCCCTGTTTGACATCCTCTTTCTGCCCACCCCTCCCTGCAAGGCAGCAGAAATTTGGATTCAGCACTTTTAACTCTTTATTGACATTAATATTAATGGGGGATTCTTCTTGGGGGCCAGAGGCTTCTCTCTCTCTCTCTCCCTCGCCCCTTTTGTTATTTCTGGTGTTCAGCTGCGTTCCTAATAGCCGTCTTCTCCCCAGGACTCTTACTGCGCCACATCTCTGCTGACTCAGCTTATGGACCCACCACCTGCAGAGTGTTGTTACACTCATTATTACTCTAGGGATGTCTAACTGTTGAAGGGCACTGTCACTGTAGTACACGTGTGTTCCGTTTTATGGGCTTCACTGTGATTGTCTGTCAGTTATAATAAGGATCGTTCAGATTCTCTGTTGAAAAGGGTGCTTTCTGGAATGCTCTTCCTTTTCTCTGACCAACTTAAAAAAATTCTTCCTTTCCGTCTTAAGCCCCCGCCCATATTTCAGCTTTTCCTTTCATGCCACTCTGGGTTGCTGTCTTAGGTGTGGCTCCCTGGGAAACAGATGGAGATTTGTGTGCAGGTAGTTTATTGGGTAGTGCTTTGGGAATAAGCACCTTTTAAGAAGACTTGCACTGATCCCACAGGGAGCTCAGGAGCTGGGATGGCCGTCAGAAGGGGGTAACTTCTTGGGCAAGGTGGCTCCATTTTAGCCAAGGGCAGTGACTGGGGAGGGACTCAGCTGTGAGCCATCCACAGCCAACACTCCTGGCAGCCGGAGGGGTGAGCACTTCACCCGAGAGTGGGGATCTGGGCAAAGTCACAGCATCCTCTGCAACAGCCTTTCTGTCCAGTCATCACACCCTGATCTCTTCAGGCGCTGACGTCTTTTTTTTTTCTTTGGCTGGGTTGGGTCTTTGTTGCTGCGCTCGGGCTTTCTCTAGTTGTGGCGAGCGGGGGCTACTCTTCATTGTGGTGCGCGGGCTTCTCATTGCGGTAGCTTCTTCCTGTCGCGAAGCATGGGCTCTAGGTGCGCAGGCTCAGTGGTTGTGGCTCGTGGGTTCTAGAGCGCAGGCTCAGTAGTTGTGGCGCACGGACTTAGTTGCTCTGTGGCATGTGGAATCTTCCCGGACCAAGGCTCGAACCTGTGTCCCCTGCGTTGGCAGGTGGATTCTTAACCACTGCGCCACCAGGGAAGCCCCCTGACGTCTTTTTTATAGAAATTATCTTGGCAAAATAAGGAGTCTTTTCAACTAAAAAATACCTCCTATCTTCTTTTGCCTTAAACTGCCTTATGAACTGGAAGTCTTTGTAATGAACAATAAAAACAAGCCAACATCATAATGGGGAAGATCTGGTTTCCATTTTCTCCTTTATTAACTAGCATTGTCACCATCCTAATTTTGGCCTTAATTACCTCTCTTCAGATTCATGGATTAACTTCTCCCTCTACCACCTTCTTTAAAAAAATTTTTTTACAGTTTTATTGAGATATAATTGACATACAATAAACTGCACATATTTAAAAGGTACAATTTGAAGAGTTCTGACATATGCACACACCTATGAAGTGAACATTCACCTATGAAGTGAAGTGAAGACAGTGAACATTTCTATCACCGCCACCCCTAAATTCTGTCATGCCCCTTTGTAATCCTCCCTTTGGCCTCTCCTGGCTCTACCCACTCCAAGCAACCACTCATCTGCTTTTGTCACCAGATTTCTGTTCTAGAGTTTTATATAAATGGAATCATATAGTCTTTTTTTTTTTAAGTAGAGGCTCTGGCTTCTTTCACTTGGCATAATTATTTTGAGATTCATTCATGTTGCTGTATGCATCAATAGTTTCTTTTTATTGTTGAGTAGTATTCCATTGTATAGATAGACCACAGGTTGTTTTTCCGTTGACCTAGCTGATAGACATTGAAGTTGTTTCCACTTTAGACTACTGCATATAAAAGTGCTGTAAACGTGTGTACAAGTCATTATGTGGACATCCACTGTCACTTGGGCACTTAGGAGTGGAGTGGCTGGATCACATTGTAGGTCTGTGTTTAACTTACAAGAAACTGCCAAGCTGTTTTCCAAAATGGTGGTGCCATTTCACAGTCCCGCCAAGAGTGTAAGAGTTACCTTTGTTCTACATCATCAGCACTTGGTAGTATGAGTCTTTTAAATTTTAACCAGTCTGCTAAGTCTGTCGTGATATCTCACTGTGGTTTTAACTTGCATTTCCTTAGCCCCAAGCTCACTACATTTTTTTTCTCTTAAGTTTTCTTTTAAAAGTTGTATGTTTGGGCATCCCTGGTGGCGCAGTGGTTGAGAGTCCGCCTGCCGATGCAGGGGACGCGGGTTCGTGCCCTGGTCTGGGAGGATCCCACATGCCGCGGAGCGGCTGGGCCCATGAGCCATGGCCGCTGAGCCTGCGCGTCCGGGGCCTGTGCTCCACAACGGCAGAGGCCACAACAGTGAGAGGTCCGCGTACCAGGAAAAAAAAAAAAAAAGTTCTATGTTTTTAGCGCTTACTTTAGGTCTATGGCCCATCTTGAGTTGATTTGGTTTATGGTTTGGGGTAAAGGTTTAGTTTTTTTTTTATATGTGGATACCTATTGTTCCAGCACTGTTTGCTGAAAAGATTTTTCTTTACCTGTTGAACCTTTATAAAAAATCAGTTGACTCTACGTGTGTGCCTATTTCTGGAATCTATTCTGTTTCATTTATCTTTATGTCTATTTGCTGATTCCTTACTTCAGAGTACTGTAACTTTATATTAAGTGTTGAAATCAGGTAGTGTAAGTCCTTCAACTTTGTTATAACTTTTTTGCAAATTGTTTTGGCTATTTTAGTTACTTTATTTTTCCCCATTAGTTTTAGAATCAGCTTATTGCACTGGCCAGAACCTCCAGTTCCATGTTGAATAAAAGCAGTGAGAACAGCAAGAGATCCTAACCTTAGGGAATAACCGTGCAGTCTTTTACCACTAAGAATAGTTTTAGCTGTAAATTTTTCATAGATGCTTCATCAGAAAGAGGAAGTTTTCTTCTCTTCCTAGTTTGCTGAGAGTTCTTATCATGAATGGATTTAAATTTTGTCAAATGATTTTTTTCTCCATTTATTAAGATGATGATACAATTTTTCTGCTTTATTCTGTAGACATCACCTTAGCAATACAAGGAATCATTTCAACTGAAAATACCACCTGATTTCTTTTGCCGTAAATTGCATAATGAAATGGAGTTTATCTTAATGTAAAACCAGGAATAACTAACAAAATGGAAAAGACCTAGCTACCATTTTCTCCTTTGGTTACCATAGTCACCATCCTAATTTTGGCCTTAATAACCTCTAATTTGGATGAGTAGACTAGTTTCTAACTGTTCTTCCCACCCAGTCTCTCTCCCTTCCTGTCTTGATCTGGGAAAAACCTTTCTAAAGAACACTTTTGGTCATGGTGTTAGTTGTTCTCGTAACAAACACCATCACTGGATTCTCGTTACCCTCAGGATAAGATTCACCTGCTCAGTAAGGAGGTCAGTGTTTCCCACAACCCATCTCTCTCTAGGAAGAGCCCATTCCCCCACTTCTTGATCCAGTCTAAATATGGTCATCTCCCATATCTGTGTTCTTATACCATAGGACACTTATCACACTTTTTTCCACATCTGTGTATATTTCATATTTTCCCCAAGATTGTAGACAGCTGAGGATACAAGGTATGTTGTATCTGTTTTTGTATGCCCACAGGGCCTCCCTGATATAGTGCCTTGTGACAGGCACGTCATGTGTTTATTGAATGAAAAGATGAACATAACATTTAATCTCCACAAATACATATTTAATACTAAATAAGAGGATATATCGTTAGTACAAACGGAGACTATTTTCCCACTTCCACTTTTTTTTTTTTTTTTTGCAGTACGCGGGCCTCTCACTATTGTGGCCTCTCCCGTTGCGGAGCACAGGCTCCGGATGCGCAGGCTCAGCGGCCATGGCTCACGGGCCCAGCCGCTCCGCGGCACGTGGGATTTTCCCGGACCGGGGCACGAACCTGTGTCCCCTGCATCGGCAGGCGGACTCTCAACCACTGCGCCACCAGGGAAGCCCTCCCACTTCCACTTTTATAAGTGTTTTTTAATTCTGTAATAGCTGCTGGGTCAGTGTTTCTTGTTTTTGGTTTTTTTTTGGGGGGGGGATTTTTTGCCATTGGTTTTTAGGAATCCTAGAGTCTTGAATCAGATGTTTTCATTTTAAAGGATATAAGGTATTCTAGAAATGTGATGGGTCCCATAAATGGAATTTTATGACTTTGAAGCAGTTTTTCAGTTTATAAAGTACTCATAGTTACTGACAATTTGTTTTTCTGACTATTATCAGAGTAATCCAATTATTCTTTGGGGCGGGGAAAAAAGAAGAAAGGAATCCAAACTACAGCACAAAAAATATTCCCTTCCCACTGATACTGACTGAACCTAATAGCTCTTGTTTTGAATTTCATAATTCTAGAAGAGTTAGACTTGAAAATGTATCTCTAAACAATGGAGCCTCTGTTTTCCACCAAAAGGCAGTGATTGTGTTGAGCATTTTAACTGGTTATCAGACCTCAGGCTGCCGGTTTGAAGAGTGAACTTTGGCAATGAGAACTTGGCTCTCAACCCTGTTTTGCAGCTGGCTAGAATGTGAATAAACTTCCTATTGAAAGAGAGACATATCGTCTCAAAGAAGGAGACAAATAAAATCCTCAACCTACTGATGTCCTCCTTTCTGTCTGCCCACCCCGAGCCTCTGCTTACCTTTTCTTCAAGTGTCAGAGAGGGATATTTTTATTTATTGTTTATTTTTTATTATATTTTTTTAATGTTTCAGTCTCTTTTAGAGGGATGTTTTTAGATTCTCAGAAACTCAGGAAGGAACTAGAAAGTTATTGCTTCCTTGTAATCCTCAACTTGAGAGATTTATTCTTTGTGAAATCCCCACACCAAGAGTGTGGTTTTCTTTCTGACTTTTCCCTCTTTCAGGAAGCGTGCAAATACTGCAAGCCTTTGTGCTTTTTGCAGCTCTGCTGTTTCTCTTTGACTTTTATTCGGTTCCATCTCTGGTTCCTCACATGACATGGCTTTAATGTGCGTATGTACAGTACATGCTTCCTCGGGTGACCCCATATCACCCGCTCACGACATGCACGTGGTTTCTCCCACAGCGGTTCTTTGGGACAGCATTGTTAGTCTCGAGAGAGGTTCACCCCTTTCTGTATCCTCTCCCTTCACCCCAGGGCTCACCGTCTTAACCAAAGTCTTGGTGTTTAAGTGAGGTAGAGATAAAGGCTGTACAAACCTTCACATTCCATAGAGGGGTGTTTTTTTTTTTTTTTTGACATTCTATCAATGTAGCAGAGACATTTGAGGTGTGTTGGAAGCCTTGTCTGGGATTTATCATTTCAAACAGTGAACCGTTCCTGAATGTTCCTTACACAGTGTCATCTCCTCTAGAATGACCCACCTGCCTATGCTGCATCCCCCATCCCTCCCTTCTGTGTTAAGTGTCCCACATCTGTGTTTTCTTACCCTTTTCTGCCTGTTGCTGTTGTGGTGCTTACCCTGTTGTCGGATTGATGTTTTTTTAATTAGGAGGACTCCTAGAGGTCAGAGAGGAGCCATTCACATTCTTATTTTATCTCAGGTATCTTATCCAAGTACCTGACACATGGTAGGTATTTAATCCATGTTTGTGAATGGACCAGTCCCTTCCATTTAGAACTAGTTTAACTGTTGCCATCACCTGATATGCTGGGTTAATTATATGTGCCAGCAGCCATAACAGTGAACCTTATCTGAAAAATATGATTCTGTTTCTCAAATTCGTATAGCATTCTTACTGCAATTTTGGCAGATATTAAGAGTGTTGTACATCTTATTTACAAAAGCAGATTAAACTTAAAAAGAAAGCTTCTTCCACCATGGCTCTTCATTTTATCAGAATTTTAATTTATTTTTTAACCTGACTTTCAGAATGTTTATGTTGATGGTATGAAGATGAACTTTTTTACAGACACTTTAGTTCCTCAGGCATGCTCCGTAGTTTCTCATTTAAAGACTTGCAGTTGGGGGAGGGGAAAGGAGTCTGTTTTTTGGACTTAGTAACAGATAAACATGTGTACCTATTTATAGAAATTTTAGAAACATTTTATCTCTTAGAGACTATACCTTTATTCAGTGAATCCAACTTTTTTTTGGTAAGTTACGTGTGATTTAGCCAACTTTTCTGCATGTCACTGGGAGTAGGAAGGGGGCAGCTGCTATCGTATAGCTCATGAAGAGAATGACCTTTGTTGACCCAGATGTTTCAGCATCTTTATCATCTAGGTCAGTGGTCCCCAACCTTTTTGGCACCAGGGACCAGTTTTGTGGAAGACAGTTTTTCTACCAGCAGGGGTTGGGGGAGGGGATGGTTCAGGCGGTAATGCGAGCCATGGGGAGCAGCAGATGAAGCTTTGCTAGCTTGCCCACCACTCACCTCCTGCTTTGTGGCCTGGTTCCTAACGGGGTTGGGAACCCCTGATCTAGGACATGTGGCAGTTTTAGGATCTGTGTCCTCTTGACTTTAAACACACACTCTCCTCTTTTTCTCTCTTACACACACACACACACACACACACACACACACACACACACACTATTCTGCTTTCTGTTGCCCTTGTGGATCAAAATGTGTGAACTGGGATTGTTAAATAAAACCCACACTACTGAGCCTGCCTTCTGATTTCTGGATGAGAAAAAAAGGCATAATGCATTTGGAATCAAATGGAAGTTAGCCCCAGGGTGATCAATTTGTCTTATGTGACTTTGGGGATGGAAATGTATTGATTAAGCCTTTACAGAGAGCCCCAGTGTGAGTTATTGGGGTATTGAGTAAAGCTAAATTAAGTGTTTAACAGGGGATAAGAGGGGGAGGAAAAGGAGATAAAGGTGATAACATTTTAAAAACACTTTGCATATATTATCTCATTTAATCTTTAAAACAACCTTGGTGGCAGGTTCCCATTTTCCAGAAGAAAAACCCAGACACTAAGAGGATAAGTAATTTGCCTGAAGTCACATAGTCAGTGGCAGAGGTGACGTTCAGACCTACATCTCCATGGGAGCAAAGCCTGTACTCCTTCCATTACACCACATTGCCTAAGGTTTATGGTTGGCGGCTGTTTACAGTGCGAGAAAGGATGCCTCCATCAGTTAGTGATGTCTGCCCCAGGGCTCGGGGAGACCAAGGGTGAACCAGAAGTAGAGAATTTGGCATTGTACATAATCTCTTTAAACTTCAATCTCTCCATCTTTGTAAAGAAGGAAAAGATGCCTTATCACTTTGGTAAAGATTGATCTAGTTTATACTCTTCCACATGAAGTTAAAGAGAACCTGTTCCTCCAAGACTTTCATCCTTACAGCTGCCATCCCAGCATTTATTTAAAATAACAGGAACTTGGCTTTGTGGTGGCACTTCGAGCAATGGTGCTGCTGTTAATAGCATGAATGCATTTGGGGACTTTTTCATTGGCTTATTTCTGAGCCCTAAACTATATCACTGACCAGCCTTTCTCATGTATGAATACGGGAGAAAATTATTTTTTTTTCGTTGTCAGCCATTTTTGTTATTTAAGACATTTCACTAATTCTTTTTAATATGTTGCAGACGTGTCTTCTTGCTAGCACAGGCCCCGATATATATGAGTCTGAATGTTCTATAAAATCTTGCAAAAAAATTTTTCCTGTTTTATTTTGTTCGTCAAGCTGTGCTTTGAGAGTAGCTCCATATGAAATGTTTTTCCCCCTCTGCCTAGGAAAAAAGGAGGTAGTTCTATATATTTCTATTAAGAAGCAGTTTTAATGGGTCAACATATTAGTGTCCCAGGAAATTTAATATTTTTCCTTTTTGTTTACTTAATTGCTTTTCCTAAAAAACTTTTCTTGGACTAGCAGTTTTTTGAGTAATTTTCTTTTATTTTTTGCTTTATTTGATGGGACTTGCCCCCATCTTTCTCATTAAAAAGAGAAAAGCAATATTCAGTGTTAGCAGAGACAGTTTGTTGCCATGGAAAGATTTTCAAGCCACATAGATGTAGGCTTGAACCCAGCTCTGCTGCTTTCTAGTTTGTGGGGACCTGAAGCAAGTCACTTGTGCTCTTGGATCCTTGGTTTTTTTAATCTCTAAAATGAGTATAGAAACTACCTCCAAGGTTGTTTAAAAGAATATGTGAGGTAGCTTCCTAGATTGTATTAGTAAACAAATTTTTTAAATTAAAAAATTTAGGGCTTCCCTGGTGGCACAGTGGTTGAGAGTCTGCCTGCCGATGCAGGGAACGCGGGTTCGTGCCCCAGTCCAGGAAGATCTCACATACCGCGGAGCGGCTGGGCCTGTGAGCCATGGCCGCTGAGCCTGCGCTCCACAACGGCAGAGGCCACAGCAGTGAGAGGCCCGCGTACCGCAAAAAAAAAAAAAAAAAAAAAAAAAAAAAATTAAAAAAAACAAGAATATGTGAGGTCATTTATGTCAAATGTCAATAGTTGTTAATATTTTTTACTCCTTCCCTTTTCTCTTCTTTCTAAATACTTAATTTAGTTGGTCTTAACACCCCATGTGCCGCTCTTTGTAAGAGGCTTAATAAATACCTGCTAAATTGAATAAGTTAAAATGTAACTTTAAGAGAAACTCCATTGAAATATAAAATAAAACCAGATGGTAGAAAGGGTGACAATCCTGCTTCTTTTTTATTTATTTATTTAGTTACTTATTTATTAAGAGGTACCTGAAACTGAGTTGTCTTTGAATTAAAATAATGAACTGTTCATGGACATGTCAGTTTGTGGTAAGGAAAACAAAAAACTTAGAATAGTAGCAAATTCATTTCTTTTGGTAATTATTAGTTTGCCTGGATTCATTTATTTAAAATCACTTGAAGATGTATAGGTCTGATTACAAATCACTGCCCTAAAGAACTTTGTGTTCTCCCTCTAAAGAAGGCAGAGGCCTAGCCAAGATAGTGCGCCTCTTTAAAAAGACCCCGTGCAAACGCGAACATGTGCTTCGGGGTTTGTTATGATTGACCCACCGATTGTGTAACATGACTTTGACAAGTTACTGCTGTCTTTAGCCCCATTTGCATGACATAGGAATGACTCATACTCTTAGGCAACCTAGGTTTGTAAGGAATGGGAACCACTAAAAATGGTATGCTATTTCGCAAACATGCAATATGCTTTGAAATTTTTGACAATAATGTTTAATTATAGACCAGGAGATTAACCAGAAATCTCTCTTGAATACCAGAAAACTTAAGTTGTTGACATTTTTTTATAAAATGTGTTTCATGTATCAGAACGCATATTCCTGCCTTCATGGGGTTGTATTTCAGAGGAGGAAAGATAGACAATACATAGTTAAATAAGTAAACTATATGGTGTGTCAAATGATGCTAAGTGCTATAGAAAAAAGTTGAGCAGGGGCTTCCCTGGTGGCGCAGTGGTTGAGAGTCCGCCTGCCGATGCAGGGGACATGGGTTCGTGCCCCGGTCCGGGAAGATCCCACATGCCGCAGAGTGGCTAGGCCCCTGAGCCATGGCCGCTGAGCCTGCGCGTCCGGAGCCTGTGCTCCGCAACGCGAGAGGCCATGACAGTGAGAGGCCCGCGTACCGCAAAAAAAAAAAAAAAAAGTTGAGCAGAAGGGGAAGGGAGAGGGAGTTCCTATAGGCAGGCATGTTGGTGCATTTTTAGATATGATGATCAGTTAAGATCTCACTGAGAAGGTAGGTTTGAGCTGAGATGTCAAGGAGGTGAGAAGGCAAGTCGTTGGGACATTGAGGGAGGAGCCTTCCAGGGGAGGAGGGAATGACCAGTACAAAGGTCAGAGCATGCCTGGCCTTGCTGGAGTGTAGGGAATGAGGTCGGAGAGTTATAGAGAAGGAGCCCTGAGGAAATGGTGTATCAGGACAGTGGATGAGACAAATCTTGGCTCTTACCCTGAGTGGTGTGGACTTTCAACAGAGAAGTGACATGATCTTATTTTCTGTTTGAAAATATCACTCTGGATTTTGTGTTTTGATCACTTTGGACTCTGTAGAGCAGAGACTAGAAAGGGGACCCTTTCCTGATTTACTAAATACAGTTATAGTGATAACAGTCAATTGTTTTAGTGAAGTGTCTTTGTAAAAATAGTGCATTAAAAAAAATAAAATTTTCAGTGCCTTGTGATGATCAGCCTGGACCCAGTGTTCATCAAGCATTTGTTCAGGTTTTTATATTAACCTGTGAAGATATTCATGGATGTGACAGATGGAGAAGATTTAAGAGTTGAGGTTGACTGACTTCCTGGAAGGACTGACTGCAGGACTTCCTGGAAGGTTCTCTTTTCAACGAAATTTCACCAGTTTTTGAAATGCAGATTTACCATTTCTAAAAGTGAAGTGCCGAAGAATAAAATAAAATTGAAGGTCTTTGCTTATTAGGTTTAGTCAGTGAAGAGTCCACAATTTATTTATTTATTTTAACAATTTATTTATGTATTTATTTTTGGCTGCGTTGGGTCTTCGTTGCTGTGCACGGGCTCTCTAGTTGCGGCGAGTGGGGGCTACTCTTCGTTGCAGTGCGGTGGCTTCTCTTGTTGCAGAGCATGGGCTCTAGGCGCACGGGCTTTAGTAGTTGTGGTTCGCGGGCTCTAGAGCGCAGGCTCAGTAGTTGTGGTGCACGGGCTTAGTTGCTCTGCGGCATGTGGGATCTTCCCGGACCAGGGCTCGAACCCGTGTCCCCTGCATTGGCAGGTGGATTCTCAACCACTGCGCCACCAGGGAAGCCCTCCACAATTTCTTTGTAGGTTAAAAGAGCTTATTTTTTTTGAAGTTTTTTTAAAAAACTTAAATTTTTTTTTAAGTAGGATGCGCATCATTCATGAACAGCAGTGGCATGGCCATGTCAGTATAACGTGCATTTGCTGGTTTATTGCTATGTTTCAGGCACTGTGCTTGATAGGGAAGATACACAGATGACTGAGATACAGTTCTTGTCTTTGTGGAGCTTAGAATTCAGGAGAGGAGATGCACACACATTCATTTCAACCCACAGTGGCTTCAAGATGGGCCTTCAGAGAGATCCAAATGAAGGTTAATGGGAAAATCACACGAAGACATTATTCAAATTGGGAAGATCTTATACATGCACCCCAATGTTCAAAGCAGCACTATTTACAATAACCAAGACATGGAAGCAACCTAAGTGTCCATAAACAGATGAATGGATAAAGAAGAAGTGGTACATATATACAATGGAATATTACTCAGCCATAAAAAGGAATGAAATAATGCCATTTGTAGCAACGTGGCTGGACCTAGAGATTATAATACTAAGTGAAGTATGCCAGACAGAGAAAGACAAATATCCATGATATTGTTTATATGTGGAATCTAAAACAAGGATACAAATGTACTTATTTACAAAACATAAATAGACTCAGAGGCATGGAAAACAAACTTATGGTAACCAAAGGGGAGGGGGGAGAGGGATAAATTAGGAGTTTGGGATTAAAATATACACACTACTATATATAAAATAGATAATCAACAAGGACCTACTGTATAGCACAAGGAAATATACTCAATATCTTTTAATAACCTATAATGGAAGCAAGTGTAAAGAAAGAATATATATAATATTCGTATATATGTATAACTGAATCACTTACTATATACCTGAAACTAACACATTGTAAATCAACTATATTTCAATAAAAATTTAAATAAATAATTTTTTTTAATTGGTAAGATCTTAGATGACAAGGATCTACTCTAGAGTGACATTTGTAGATCTTCATGGAGCAAAGCATTAAGACATTTTTCACAATATAATATGTCATTAAAAACTCGATTCATTATGTAGCTATTAACATGCATCATATTTTCAAAGATGCAGGCACATAAATTATTCAAGGAGTCATAATGGTCAGTCAAAACCAAAGCTATGAACAAAACAGTTCCCACTGTCATGAACTCATTTAAAATGGAAAAAAAGGATAGCTCAAGATGATCAGGTGCTTGATAGTAGAGAAGCGTATGCAAGAGATAAACTGAAAGAGAAATAGGAAAATTATTTTATAAATAATTAAAATGTGAATGTTTATAGTAGCAGCTTTATTCATCATTGTCCAAACTTTGAAGCAACCAAGATGTCCCTTGGTAGGTGAATGAGTAAATAAACTGGTACATCCAGACAATGGAATATTATTCAGCACTAAAAAGAAATGAGCTATCAAGCCATAAAATGACATGGAGAAAACGTAAATGAATATTTCTAAGTGAAGAAACCAACCTGAAAGGCTATATACTGTATAATTCCAACTGTATTATATTCTGGAAAAGGCAAAACTATGGAGACAATAAAAAGATCAGTGGTTGCCAGGGGTTGAGTTGGAGGAGGGATGAATAAGCAGAACACAGGATTTTTAGGGCAGTGAAAATGTATGATTCTAAAACGGTGGATACGTGACATTATACATTTGTCGAAACGCATAGAATGTACAACAATCAGAGCGAGCCCTATTGTAAACTATGAACCTTGGGTGATCATGATGTGTCAATGTAGGTTCATCGATTGTAACAAATGTACCACTGTGGTGAGTGATGCTGATGATGAGGGAGGCTATGCATGTGTAGGGACAGAAAGAATGTAGGAAATCTCCATACTTTCTGCTCAATTTTTCTGTGAATCTAAAACTCTTCTAAAAAACAAAAGTCTTTTTAACAACTATGTCCTGATACAACAAAAATATAAGGGAGCTCCCACAATCTAGCCCTAGCTTCTCGACATGCTCTCATATTGATAGGATACAGATTTGCATTTTGAGGATCAAAAAACAAGGTACAATATTTTTTTTGGTAACAGCTTTATTGAGATATAATTTACACACCATACACTTGACCATTTACAGTAGTACAATTCATTGGTTTTTAGTACATCCGAAGTTGGGCAGCTATCTCCACAATCAATTTTAGAACACTTTCATCATCTCAGGGCTTCCCTGGTGGCGCAGTGGTTGAGAGTCCGCCTGCCAATGCAGGGAACACGGGTTCGTGCCCCGATCCGGGAAGATCCCACATGCCGCGGAGCGGCTGTGCCCGTGAGCCATGGCCGCTGAGCCTGTGTGTCTGGAGCCTGTGCTCCGCAATGGGAGAGGCCACAATAGTGAGAGGCCCGCGTACCGCAAAAAAAAAAAAAAAAAAGTAAAAAAGAAACCCTATACTCATTAGCCATCATCTCCTATCCTGTCCCCCTCCCCCCAGCCCTAAACAACCACTAGTTTACTTTCTGTCTTTATAGATTTGCCTATTCTGGACACTTCATATAAATGGAATCATATAGTATTTGACCTTTTGTGACTTTTTTTTTTACCTTACGTGATGTTTTCAAAGTCCATCCATGTTGTAGCATGTACCAGCACTTCATTCCTTTTTACTTCTAAATAATATTTCATTGTATGCATACCCATTTTATATATCCATTCATCAGTTGGTGGACATTTGGGTTGTTTTCAGTTATTATAAACAAGTCTCTGAAGACTTGAAGGCACAGTATTTTGCCAGGTCACGTTATTCTCAAGAATTAGGAACCACAGGCTCCTGGCATGTTGGAGGTTAGGCCGTTACCTTAACCGGTTCAGGTGAGGAGCTGGACGTCAGGCCAGTTGGCGCTGGTGACTTTTCTGGGCTTCTTCCTCCTTGGCCAGCTGCTGTTTGTCAGTCTGCTGCTCAGGCCTCAGGCAGGAGATCCCCTTGAACAAGAGCAAATGTCCACAGCTGGACCAAAGAGCCTGGAACTGTGCCTGTGATAGAACATCTTCTGTACCTGACCCTGAGCAGAGATAGAGAGCGGGAAGCAGAGTCAGGGGCTTCCCACAGCCTGGCGGGGGCCTCTGTTTAACTGGGCTTTCCTTTCTACCATGTTGTGGGATTCTGTGGTAACTTCTGTAGAAACAAAGTGGATGTGTGCTTGTTCCTGCCACACCCCACCCCCACTTTCATACTGAGAAAGAGAAACCATATGGGAACTGAAAGTGAGCACGTGGGTGTCAGGTAAGACATACAGGTGGGGAGAGACGGAGCTGCGGTACCTGTCTGCTGCCTGTCTTCGTTACTTGTCTGCCGGCTTCTTAATTCGTTTTTTTCCCTCATCAGTTTTCTTCTTGGAAGCTTGGCTTTTTTTTTTTTTTGGCCTCTGCATGAGTTAATCTTTTTTTTTTTTTGCGGTACGCGGGCCTCTCACTGTTGTGGCCTCTCCCGTTGCGGAGCACAGGCTCCGGACGTGCAGGCTCAGCGACCATGGCTCACGGGCCCAGCCGCTCCACGGCATGTGGGATCTTCCCGGACCGGGGCACAAACCCGTGTCCCCTGCATCGGCAGGCGGACTCTCAACCACTGCGCCACCAGGGAAGCCCCTGCATGATTTAATCTTGAGTGAGACGTGGTATAAAAAAATCTCCGGAAATGGTTTCTTGCTTGGCACTGCATCTCCATTCTCCATGACTCAGTGGGCGCTGAGTCTTGGAAAAGGATAAGCGCAGTGGCCAGTGTGAACCCCCAAGAGGACAAAGGGAATGGTGCCATTGGAAGCTGCTCCCCACAGCAACGAGGGTACAGTTTCGGGGGGGGGGATGCAGAGCAGTCTCCGAGTCCCTGTTTGAGATCTTCTGAGCTTGCCTTCTTTTCTGACTCCGAATTTATGCTAGGAAAACACAGGGACTGAGTTTTCCCAAAATGTCACTGTGAAATGGTTCGGAACATGCTTGGTAGGGGTTAGGTGAGTGGCAACTCCAAGAAAACACCCTGGCACCCAGTGGAGTCACTGGGGCCCTTGGATTCCTTTTCAGAAACTTTGAAGAGCCCTGGAAAGTCTTCTGCTTGCCCGTCTTCAGTGCCACCCTCCAGCCGCTCGCTGTGCCAGCGTGCTTAGCTGTCTTGAGCCGTACTTTGGCTTACCACCTTCTTCCCATCACTCCCTTCTCACTCCCCAGAAGACTGGGGAATTAGAGCCCTCCTCCTCAGAAGGCTGTGTCCCATGCTTGCTCCTAACTGTGAAATTATCTTTAAGAGTTGCAGTCTGGTTTTCTCAGTGACCGCTAACTGTGATTGATCGTCCTTGTCGAATGACGACTTTATGAGCAACTTCACTGGGTGTTTAATAAGGTGAAGTAGGGTCCAGAGGATATCATTAAAAAAATACTGTTTGTGGGGCTTCCCTGGTGGCGCAGTGGTTGGGAGTCCGCCTGCCGATGCAGGGGACGCGGGTTCGTTCCCCGGTCCGGGAAGATCCCACATGCCGCAGAGCAGCTGGGCCCGTGAGCCATGGCCGCTGAGCCTGCGCATCTGGAGCCTGTGCTCCGCAACAGGAGAGGCCACAACAGTGAGAGGCCCGCGTACCGCAGAAACAAAAACAAAAACAAAAAAGTACTGTTTGTGGACAGTGAAGATGAGCATTTAATTTGCTATCCTTTGGTAGTTAGGGTTTGCAAATGAAGGCTAATGGGGCAAATTGTGTTACTTTGACAGCCTGTGTCTTAAGTTGTTTACTAGCTTTCTGTAGCTGTTACCTTATTTTTAAAAACACAACTATGAATTTGAATCCAGTCTTAAAAAGCATACACCACACCCTACTATAGGCCTCATCAACAGAATGCTGAGTTTAACAATTTCTTGTATTTAAGCTCCGATGTCCCCTCCCCAGTCTTTTCTGTCCCTGTGTATCAGATTAATGGTGTGTCTGTTCATAAAGTCATCCCATTCAACTAAAACGTTAACTGGGGAGGGGAATTGCTGTCTTCAATGTAAATGAAATGTCTTGGCCCCAGGAAGGTAATATAGATAAACTTACTTTAGATAGACCATCTTCCAGTTTGTCAGTTACAGGATGGGATGTTTTTTTCATTACCAGAAGGTAGAGCTTACTTTGCCACTTCAGTCAAAACATGACCCTGGCAAGACCCCAAATTTAACGTGGAGCAATCTGTTTAGTTTCATCTGTGCCAGAATACCAAATACCGTCTATCCTAATCCTACGGCTGGTTTCCAAAAAATGTTACTGCATATTTCCAGAGAAATAAATTCCTGAAATTACCATTGGGAAAATAAGTTCTGATTACCAAAATCTAGTCTGCAAGATGTATATTTTTTTCAGGGATATAGCTAGTCCACAAATGGAGGATGCCTGTATATTTAATTTTTCCCTAATGTATTGGTGCTGATTAACTTAGGTGAGTTTTACTATGTTCCTTAAAACACTAGTGAAGCCTTATGGATCATTTAAAGCTGAGATAGAAGCTAAAAACTTCGATTCATCTGTCATTTATCCTGAAGCTTTAAATCCATGTCATTAGATTATCCATAGTTATTTCACGAGGATTTGCTGATTTGTTTTCTTTCCAGATTTGAAATTTCTATTTGTGTGAGTTTTTTGTTTGTTTTCTGGGTTTTGTTTTTGTTTTTACTATTTAGGAGAGCCTAACCAGATTTATTAGTAAGAAACAATGTGTTTTTCTGATGATGATTCTTGCAAACAGTGCTATCAGTTACTAAAGAATAATTACCTTTATTGATTACCTAAATTGTATTGGACATGAAAGAGGATATCACTTAACCCTCATAGCAACCCTATAATATGCATTATTTTCTCTCCTTTAACGATGAAGAAACTGGTGTTCAGAGGATTAAGTAGGTTCCTCAAAGGTCAAAGCTAATATTATGGTAAAGGCAGTATTTGAACCCAGGTCTATGAGGTATCAAAGCCCACACACAGGCTTACTTTCCTGTATTCAGATGAATCCACTAGATTTATCTTCTGGCTTTAAAACTCCATACTACACCTTTAAAAAACTCCTAAGTTCCGATGAACATGCCTTGGCATTAAGCTGAAATGACCAAAAATCTTCTGGAGGCCAGACTGACCCTCCTGCCTTCGTGTACAGTGTATGCATCTGCATCTTTGAACATCCAGTGAAAGTTCTACATAGTGTTCACAAGATGAATCAGCTTTTTTAAAACACCTCATATCGTGGAAAATGCCCTTGTATATTGGTCGGTTAGTGGAATTAATTTAAGGTAACATTGATAGACAGGAAAATGATACAAATATTCTGAATCCCCAGCTGGAATTCCAAGAGGTTAGCATGAAAATTCTCACTCACTTTGTCCTTCCCTCCAACATCCCCTCGGGCCAGGATTCCCCACTGGGGGTTCTGGGGGTGCTACCTCCTTAATACTTCTCATCCTCATCCTTTCTTCTCCTTGCCCACCTCCACTAACTGGCTCTAGCCTTCCTTTTTCACCTCTTCTCTTTCCTTCCAGTAAGCATCGTCATTGGTCTCCCTGCCCTCAGTCTGACATCCCTCCAGTCATTCTGCTATACCAGAGTGGTCTTTTTCCTGATCAAAGTCCTTCTCTGGTTCTCTTTTGCTCTTTGAGTCTCCTTATCTCCTGTAGCACTCAGTAAACTAGGTAGGCTGAATAATGGTCCTCCAAAGATATCCATATCCCCAGACCCTGTGAGTGTTACCCTATATGGTAAAAAAAAATGACTTTGCAGATGTGACTGAGTTAAGGATCTTGAAATGGGAAAGGTTATCCTGGATTATCCAGATGGGGTTAGTGTGAAATCACAAGGTGAAATCATAAAAGGAAAGCAGGAGGGTTAACTGGAGAGAGTGTGGTGATGTGACAACAAAAGCAGAGATTGGAGCGGGTTTCCAGTACAGGTCCAAGGAATGTTGGCAGTCTCCAGAAGCTGGAAGAGGCAAGGAATAGATTCTCCCCTAGCGCCTCCAGAAGGAACTAGCCCTCCAGAAGGAGCTAGCCCTCCTGACACCCTTGATGCTAGCCCCAGAAGACTTTTTTGGACTTCTGACCTCTAGAACAGTAACAATAAATTTGTGCTCTTAGACCATTGAATTTGTGGTTATTTGTTACAGCAGCAATAGGAAACTAATTCAAACCTGTTCTGTAATCATTCATTTTCTTTTCCACTAGACTTGCACTGTCCAATACAGTGGCTATTTAAATTTCACTTTAAAATTAGGTACAAAAATTAAATTTTTCAGTTCCTTAATTACATCTCATTTTAAGTACTCAGTTGCCATTATGTGGCCAGTGGTTACTGTATTGGCCAGTATAGCTCTATTACACTTTCATGGTTGCGGCATGTTCTATTGAACTGAACTGCTTAGGATAAGAATTGTGCTCACCTCTTCTGTTCTCACCCCCTAACCCTGTCCTTCACTGCAAAGGGCCTTGGCTGGATCTAGAGCAGGCCGTGGAAGCAGGCTCAGGCTGTATGCACAGGGAATTGAGAGCACATTCTACCTGTAGGGCAGGATCTGTGTGAGAACGCTCCCTAGGTCCCCAGAACTCCTTACCAGCACAGGGGCACCATTGGCCCAAGTCTAAGAGTATCCTCTTTGTACCTGTCACAGTGTCTTAAAATGGATGGTAGATGCACAGTTGTGTTGAGTAAACATGTTGAAAACCAGTGAATGCCCTGCGTTCTGTGCGTGCTGGGGTTTCACAGTGAATAAAACAACTTCCCTGTCCTCGTGGAACTTACATTCTAGGGGAAGAAATAGCTAATTAACCAGTAAATAAATGTGTACTCTAATGTCAGGGAATAATCAGTGACATGAAGAAAAATGTAGCAATGGGATAGATTGGTGGGGGCTGGGGGCTGGTGGGTATACTTGATATCAATAATTGGATAAAACCTTTCAGGGGAGGTAACATCTGAGGATAGGCCTCTATGAAGTGAGACAGGGGACGTGGGAAGAAAGGAAAAGAGGAAATCAATATGGGGTGCAGTTTTTTTATTGAAGTATAGTTGTACAATGTTGTGATAGTTTCGGATATACAGCAAAGAATATATATATATTCTTTTTCTAAATTCTCTTCCATTATAGTTTATTATAAGATATTGAATATAGTTTTCCCGTGCTCTACAGTAAGTCCTTATTGTTTATCTATTTTATATATGGTAGTGTGCATCTGTTAATTCCATAATAACAATTTATCCCTCAACACCTCCCCTTCCCCTTTGGGTAACCGTAAGTTTGCTTTCTATGTGTTTGAGTCTGTTTCTGTTTTGGAAACAAGTTCATTTGTACTTTTTTTTTTTTTTTTAGATTCCACATATAAGTGATATCATAGGATATTTGTCTTTCTCTGTCTGATTTACTTCACTTGGTATGATAATCTCTAGGTCCACCCATGTTGCTGCAAATGGCATTATTTCATTCTTTTTTGATAGCTGTGTAGTATTCCATTGTGTATATATATCAGATCTTCTTTATCCATTCATCTGTCAATGGACATTTAGGTTGCTTCCATGTCCTGGCTATTGTGATTAGTGCCGCTGTGAACATTGGAGTACATGTATCTTTTCGAATTAGAGCTTTCGTTTTTTGATATGGGGTGCAGTTTTAATCGCTGTCATTCAGAACTCCATGTCCCCCAGTAGTACACTTCCCGCATTCTTTCCCAGTGCTTCCCTTTGTTCGGTCACACTGGGTGTCCACACTGGCCACAATTTTATTATTTTATTGATCGTTATTATTTAGATACTAAAATCGTGTGTTTGTATGTATACACATACTTACAATCTAAGCTTTTTAAGTTCTAGTTGAAGAGGACCTTTACACTAAAACACTGTGTACCTCTTAAACAGTACAGAATTATCAACCTATTGTAAGTTTTCTCCTTGACCTATGCTTTGCTGATTGGGGATGAGAAACTGGCTTATTCTCTAATCGTCATTATACTCTTAAAACCGCTCTGTAGAACTTTACTGGCCCATATGGCAGCCACTAGCCACCGGCGACTATTCAGCACTCGAAAGGTGGCTAGTTCCCATTGCAGTGTGCTGTAAGGTTAAAATACACACCCCATGTTGAAGGCTTAATACAAGAAATTTCAGAATATCTCATTATTAACTTTTTATATTGATTACATGTTGAAATTATAATATTTTGATATGTTGGGTTAAATACAATATATTTAAAAATTAACTTCATCTGTTACTTTTATTTTCTTCAATGTAGCCACTAGAAAATTTAAAATCACATATGTGGCCTACATTTGTGGTTCATATTCAATTTCTACCTGCTTACTTTCTGAGGGTACTTGTCTGCAGTTGGGCATATCATCTGGCTGTGATGCCTTGGGGAGAGAATTAAAATGTGAGGGGACGAATATGTTCAACAGCCATAGACCAATGTCTAGCTCATATAATATTTAACTCCATAGGAAGCCCTAGTTAAAAGCGAAGACTCAGTAGATGATGCTGTTCAGTAGATTGAGTTTCTTTGAAATGTGACTGTTACCTACTTTAGATTTTTATCTCCACTGCATACTTTTCCTCTTTTTAGGTTTTTCCCAGAACTGAAAATTTAAGATAGTGTGTATCATCCCTTTCAGAGCAGATGTATAATTTTTCAGGATCACTGGGGAAAGATTTTAATGAGAACCATCTTTAAAATAGCAGTATTCATGGGCTTCCCTGGTGGCGCAGTGGTTGAGAGTCCGCCTGTCGATGCAGGGGACGCGGGTTCGTGCCCTGGTCCGGGAAGATCCCACATGCCGCGGAGCGGCTGGGCCCGTGAGCCATGGCCGCTGAGCCTGCGCGTCCAGAGCCTGTGCTCCGCAACGGGAGAGGCCACAACAGTGAGAGGCCCGCGTACCGCAAAAAATAAAATAAAATAAAATAGCAGTATTCAGTATTTGAAAGAATTGTAAACCTTAAAAAAATTTTTTTAATGATATTACCTGGTATGCCTAAATATATATAACATTGCTGGAAAAGACAAATGTGTTTTGTGTTTTTTTTTAATCAACAGATTTTTCAGAGTAGCTTCAAGATTACTTGTTTTATTTATTTTATAAAGAAAATTATATAATTGGAAACAGCAAAAGTTGCCGAAGCAATTGAAAATATTTTGGTATTATTTTTTCCCCCGGGGGGCTTGGCACAGGGGCTGTTGGAAGTGAGAAGGAGGAAGTAAAGAATTCTACTGTAGCAGAAGTTAACATTGTAAATCAACTAGACTTCAATAAAATGAATTTTTTTAAAAAAGAATTCAGGAACCTTCTTTTTATAGTTAAAAGCCTGGACTGGAGTCAGATTGCCTGGGTTCAGAATCCAGCTTTACCTACTGGCCAAGTGACCATGGGCAAGTTATTCACCTCTTTTTGCCTCAGTTTAATTGTCTGTAAAATTGAGGTAATAATAGTACTTACCTAATAGAAATGGTATGAGAATTAAATGAGTTAATTCATATATCAATAAAATAGAACAATGCCTGACATTATATGCACTCAATGAAATTTCACTATAGTAATACATTATTGTCATTACTTTTATTAAATATCTCACATATGAATGTAACATTATATTTTCTAAGCCCTTTGACATTCAGACCTCCATCCTTCTGACAATAGTGTGAGTCCGTAAGGATGGGTATTTTTTTAATTTACTTTTTTAATTGAAGATAGTTGATTTACAGTGTTGTGTTAATTTCTGCCGTATAGCAAAGTGACTTAGTTATACACATATATACATTCTTTTTAATATTTTTTTCCATTACGGTTTAGCCCAAGATACTGAATATAGTTCCCTGTGCTACACAATAGGACCTTGTTGTTTATCCAGAGGATGGGTATTTTTTATACCTGTTTTAATGATGAAGTCAGCTGAGCCCAGAAGAGGGTCAGTAACTTGCCCAAGGTCACTGAAGTATTTAGTGACAGAGCTGGGAATCTCATCCATGTCTGTGGATTACCAGTTATCTTTACCAGTAGCCCGATAAGCAAGGCTTTTAAACCCCAGGGAAAGTTACACTGTGGTTTATACACTGAGGCTCTGCAACTCCCTAGTTAAATTGTGGGTTTTCTCTTTGAATTATAACCCAGTAACAGCACACCAGTGATTGCTTGTGGATGGCTTTAGGGTGTGTTTATTTTATGTAAAATCCCAGCGAACTCTAAATTTAAACATTTCACAGCAGAGGGTTATCTTTGCATTAAAATGGTGGTGTCCTCAACACACAACACACTTAACTGTTTTTAAGACCCAACCTTATCCCTGTTTACTGTGTAACTTTGTAAAATTTTGTAAAATGAGAACCATACTACTGTGTTCCCAAAATAAGGATCTGGATCGATTGAGCTTATTTAATTGTTTTCAGATACACAATAACTTTAAGAAAATATAGGCTTTGGAGTCAGACAAAGATGGGTTGAAACCTAGCTCTGCAAAATAGGGATATTGGAGTGTATTTTGCAGGACGTTTGTAAAGATTTGAAGTAACATAATAAAGGGCCTGGCCCTTAGGAGGGGACAAGTGATGGTAGTTAGAGATGCTCTAGAATTTTTACCTGTGTACAAGTGGAGTTGTATCTTCTACACCAGAAACTGCATGTGAAGAAATCATTAGGGGTTGGAAAATCAAAATGAATATAACCTAGAGCTTTGCATATTAGAACATATTTGGGGAAGTATACAACAAAATGTTATCAATATTTATCGCTTGGTGATAGAAAATCAAGTGGGTTTTTAAACTTACATTTTCTAACACATTATAATATACATGTCTGCTTTTGTAGCAATAAACAGTTATTTTTAAGTTAAAAGAATCATTCATATATTTTTAAAAAGCACAAAAAGTAACTGCACCATATTAACAGGTGTGTTCCCAGGACGGATAATTTTCCCCTCTTTCTACTTTTATAATCTTCTAAAATGAGTATGTTTGTATGAATGATGGAGAAAATAAAAGTACATTCTTAATATGCATGATCACCACCCTCACATAGAATCTACAGTACATTAGAAGTTACAGAAAATATGAATTCTTTGGAAATGTGTGAAGATATTCTAGGACCAACAGATGTAATAATAATAACCATAGGTACCATTTGTTTGAGTGTTTTCTGTGTGAGGCTCAATTTGAACTCTTTACATGCATTATCTAATTTAATCCTCATAACAACCCAATGAGATTGGTTTTACTTGAGATTTAAGATTATGTAAATTACCCAAATTCAGGACTCAGAATTTAACCTTGTGACTTTCAAAGAAAAAAAAAAATCATAGTAACAGAGGAAATTTTCACTTATGCTCAGTTGGAGAAATAAAGGTTTCCACCAAATTTATGACCAAGTTTGTATAGGACCAGGTCTTCTCAGCAGCTGTCTGTCAGACCAACTTTAAACTACCATATACTGATTTTTTTTTCCTCAGTTTTTTAATTGGGCAACTTGGGGTTGGGGAAAAATGGGAATGGTGTTCCTTGAATATCTTTTACTTGACTTAGGCTTAAGGGAGAGCATAGCAGAACAAGAGTACAGGTATCAATAAGGGGTGAGGTTTGTTAAGTGAAAACACGTGGTGATACTGAAACCTATTTTGATAGTACCACTTCAAGCATGGAGGTTATGGGTAAATCTGCTCCTATTGTAGTGGGTAATGAACTTGGCAACTGTCTTTCCTTTAGCCTTTGTTTCCCAGAGTGGTTAGGAAAAGATGTTAGGTTTTGAAGGAAGTTTCATATGAGTTTTCGTAACCATTTCCTCATAACTGTTAAACCTTCCCTTTCTTTTAAGTATTCGCTTCTCATGAGTTGTCTGACATCCTGGGCTTTTTAATTGGTTGACTTTGCCCTGTCTCTCAAGTGCACTGACTCATACACAGTACCTTTTTGGAAGTTTGATATTTAATTTAAAATGTATTTCTGTGAATTCTTCGCAGAGGGGGTGGGGTGCCCCAGTTTATTCATCTTTATGTAAAAGCAACTAGCATGAGTCGTATTGTTGGCATTTGATATGTTTTTTGTTGAACCAACGGAGGGGTTCTTGTTTCAGTTCAAGGAGACTTTTCTAAGGGATGGAGTTGCCTGACAGTAGCACAGACTGTTCTTAGGAGACAGGTAGTGAATTCTGTGCAGGCATGGACTTGGGGGAGTTTGATTACCAGACAGTAGATAGGACTAAATGATTTCTAAGGCTTACGGTAAATTTGAGATTCTGTGATTCTTCTGTTTCTCTAACATGTGTCTAAAGAGGAGAGAAACAAAACATAAATTGGAACCACAGATCATCCGGTAGAGCCTTTGCTAGCAATGATGGTTAATGGGGTTTGTATCAGCACTGGAAGCAGAAGTGCTTTTCTCTGGTTTCCCGAGTCAGCATGGATAGTTCTCGTCTTGAGAAACTGTTCCAATAAGATTGGACTGCAGGTCATCTTCCAGATTTAGGCTGAGCCCTAGGAGATAATGATGACGAGGAGAAAATGTTCTAGCATTTTCAATTCTGAGAAAACTAGTGTGAGAGTTTTAGAATGGTCAAACTATTCATATCCAGGTGACAAATAAATTCACTTAAAAGCCAAGAAATAATATTACTCACTAAATATGCCACCTTAAATTATTTTGATTGGTTTTCCACACATCATTTACATTGTAGCCTCATTCATGAGGTCCCAAAAGTTATGATTAATCTGAATTTTGTTTCTCTTCTATTTCTGACAGTTGGACAAGGTGTTGATTTTGTCCAATAAGCCGTCTCTGTCAGAAATCACAAAATGGTAGCCCAGAGGCAAAATCTGGCACAAGGATGGGTTTTCATTGGCTTGGACGGGGTTTGATTTTGTTTAATTAGTTGCTGATATTTAAAAATTTGGAGATTTTACCCCCAAATCAGATTTCTGGCTTCTCTCCAGAAGATCGGGTTTGGCATAACTGCATCAGGCTTCGCTACACAGCAAGGATTATCTGGAGCTTGGTGGCTACATGAGGCATGTGTTCCTGCTTAAGCAATCCTTACCTTTCCTTGTTTTTGTTTTTGTTTTTTGTTTTTTTTGCGGTACGCAGGCCTCTCACTGCTGTGGCCTCTCCCGTTGGCGGCGCACAGGCTCCGGACGCGCAGGCTCAGCGGCCACGGCTCACGGGCCCAGCCACTCCGCTGCACGTGGGATCTTCCCGGACCGGGGCACGAACCCGCGTCCCCTGCATTGGCAGGCGGACTCTCAACCACTGCGCCACCAGGGAAGCCCTCCTTGTTTTTTTATACCCTGCCCACTTCACTCATTTATGGGCCCAGTCTGGGCTCTGAGGGCATTTAGGTTTGTGACCCTTCCTCTGTAAGTAATGCTCATGTGCAGGTCTTAAGACTATAAGTAGCTATTATTTCAGCCTCAGGAAGGGACTGCAGAATAAGGGAAAGTTTTTCACTGGATCTGGGCAGAGTGTTCTGCTTTTGGGGTGCTGCCGGCCTGCCAACTCTGTAACCAGAGGGGAGAAGAAAAACTGTATTCATCCTGAACCGCGCCGCTGGCGTTCAGGAGAGCCCTAGTCTAGGAGACGGGGCCTGAAGTGCCCTGCAGACTGTGGCTTGCCTAAGCTCAGGGTGACTTGGCACCTGTGCCAGGGAAGGATCCAGTGGAGTGGCAGAAGGCTCCGTGCCATCCATTCAGACAGCTTTCTGAATCCCGGCAGCCAAGAGAACATCATCTGTGCCTGTGAGTAGTGTGGGTTCCCGCCAGAAACTTCTCAACTTCAAAGGAAAGAAAAGAAAATTGTACTGTGGGTCACTGTGGAAAAGCTTTTGGCCTTACTGAATTGGGCTCATTTTTACAGAGAAGGAAGATGGCGCATGATGAGGGATTCTACCTGTTTTTCGTGGCCTTTCCATTCTACCCCGGAGGTGCCAAGGTCATTAAAATGCTCAAGGAACTGCTAAACCTAACCATGGCAATAGAATGAACACAAAGAATTGCTATAGTTTGGTCTGAGAGCTGTGTTAGAATTAGGGTAGTGTGAAGAAAGCACGGATGGGCCTTATGGCAAATTCCACTAAAGTTGAAGTTGCCCGTCATGACCAGTTTGGATTTCACTTAGGTTTCTAAAGGCTTAAAGGGGTGGTGGAGGCGGGGGAAATCTTACAAATCTGAACAACCTACACTTCGGTTCTAATAAGGAAAAAACTGTGCTTTATGTTTGACGCCGAAAGTTTGTTCTTATGCTGGCCCAAGACTGAAGTCTGATATCTGGCATTATTAAAAGCAAAACGTACTCTTCAAAAATCTGAGAGCCTGATGACAGGCAGGAGACTGAAGCTCTCTCCAAGGCCCTCTGGTGCCCAAGTCTGATCCAGTGACTTCCTAAGACCTTCGGAATTTACTTTACACTTACTTCATTTGCTTCACCCGCCCCCTTTCCTCCCTTACCTACCCCTCCTTGCTCCTCTCTTATCTCTCTTCTCTCCTTGATTCTCTTCTCCTTTGTTTTCTCAGGAAGCTATGTTTCCCTTTATCTTTCTTCTACTCCCGCCTGCCTTCTTTCCCTCCGCCCATCAGCCCATTGTCTCTTCTCGTAGTACCTCTTACCCAAGGCTTGGGGAAACTTAACAGCAGAGGGGACAGTGTGTGAGCAGAGAGCTGGGAAGGAAGTTTCAGTCAAAAGCAACATTTAGATGGCAGATGCATAGTAGGGGCAGAAGTCCAGAGAAAATAGCTGGTCCTGGGGATTTGCAGGGAGGAGGATTGTATTTCTCAACAATGCACTAAGAGCTGTTCGTGCATCTGATCATATTTAAAAATGAATCTCTTCCAGATAAGAGCAGCTGTGTAAGAGTGGGTGTGGCAGAGGCAATAAAGCTAATACTGTGTTTGAGATCCTGTGAAGAGCTTATAAAGAGGTATAAGATGAGAAAATCCTAGCATTTTCACCTTAGTTTCTAAACTGCTGCTTTGTTATAAAGATTAAACGATACCTTTTCAAAGTAAATTGTGAGATGAATGGACCACAAAGTATATAAGAAAGGTGTTTTAAGTAATTTGCCATTTTAAGCTACTTCAACTCAAAATTAGATACAAATCTAATTATAGTGAAATAAAAGGCAATTCTGAGCACACTATGGTACTTATAAATCCTTCCGTTCCATAGCCTCAGTGTTCTGTTAAATATAGCTGACACTGCCTTCTCTTATCTAAATTGGCATTAAACACTTAAAAAAAATCTCATGTCAAAGATTTGGCAGAAAATGTCATTTTCTGATCATTTAACCAGTTAGAACATATTTCTACAGCTATCCTTTCTAAATGTGAATAGTATGCATTTTTAAAAATAAATTGAAGTATAGTTAACATACAATATTATATTAGTTTTAGGTGTACAACCTAGTGATTCGATATTTTTATACATTACCAAAAACTCACCATGATAAGTCTGGTACCCGTCTGTCACCATATAAAGTTATTACAGTATTATTGACTAAATTCCCTATGCTGTACATTACATCCCCAGATGGGAGGGGAGGACATGCCTTTGTTTTTAACTTGTTAAATAAATAAATTGAAGCATTCCCTATAATGAGAGCTGAGTAAAGATAACACCCCTTATCATTATAGAATATTTACTTTTAAGTCCCCTCCCTAATAATTGATCCAGCCCCTGTCTACCTTAGACCCTGCAATATGTAACAAACCGCCATTCTTATAAATGCCCTGAACTCTCCAGATACTCATACCCCGGGGCCTTTGCACAGGCTACTCCTTTTGCCTGTAATACCCTTCCCACACCCACCCCCAATTTGACACTTCTACTTGGGGATTTGGAGGGAGGAGGGTAGTATTACTCAACAAGGCACTAAGAGCTATTCAGAGCCTTAGTGTCACCTCAGAGCCTTCCCTGATTTACCCTGGGCAGAATTTATTGTTCCTTCCTCTGTGTCCTCACAGCACTTTCCTCATGCTTCCATTATAGGTTTTACAACATTGCCGTTGTAGGAGATGATAGTTATAAAAATAAGTTACTTGTTTCCATGTCTGTAGACCAGGAGCTACCTTGGGAGGCCCTGGGGGTAAAAAGCAATGGGTTTATCTTTTCTTCTCCAGGGCCAGCACCTGAAAGTTACTCAGTAAATGTGTGTCAGATGAAAAGGGTACTCACTCCTTGGCTTGTTGAACAGACAATGAGAGAACATCGTTGAATTCGATTTCTGCAGGTTATGTGGGTAAAGGTTGAGCGTGCAGGACCAGAAGTAACTTTTACTATAGAATTTGGCTTTCATCTGAGGATAAAATAGAAGAATGTTACTTTAATACATAGGTTGCGTATCAACTTGGACATTTTCTGTGGTACTTTGAAGAGATGAAATGAAGAAGAGAATTATTATCTCTGACATTTTCACAAGCTGGTTGATGTTCAGTATTTGCTGTATCTAAGTATCTGCTTAGACCTAAAAAAAATCATCAAAAATATACATATATATATAATATATATGTGTGTATTTCCATATATAGATGTATAGAGCTATATATGAGTTTTTAAATTGCCATCTCTTTAAGGATTTTGTAGCCTAGGATTGAAAGGTATTTATTCTATGATCCAGAATTGTGGCTTTCTGCTGTGAAATGAATGTTAAGGAAGCACAGGTAACTAGGCTACTTTCCAGTTTCCTTGTATCAGCTCCTGAGTTAGAGTTCAGATAGTTCACTTGGAGCCAGAGGTTATTGGAGCTCTCATTTATTGAACTGTAGTTAAATAAAAATAAGATATAAAGTTGCCAATAGCAATCCAATCAAAGTCTCTAATAGAAGTCGAAGGAAAATTAAGTGAAATGATTAGTGCTTCCTTTGTTATTTTCCTAGATGAAGGTTTTCACTTATGTTAGAAACGGACATATAAAAGATACCTTTAGGGCTTCCCTGGTGGCACAGTGGTTGAGAGTCCGCCTGTCGATGCAGGGGACGCGGGTTTGTGCCCCAGTCCGGGAAGATCCTACATGCCACGGAGCGGCTGGGCCCGTGAGCCATGGCCGCTGATCCTGTGTGTCCGGAGCCTGTGCTCCGCAACGGGAGAGGCCACAACAGTGAGAGGCCCACGTATCACACACACACACACAAAAAAGATACCTTTAACTGAGAGATGTTTAAAACATGATTTTCACTGGATTTAACTGGAGTTCTTTTCAACTGTTGACTGAGTAGAACATTGTTTTTGTGGGAAAGCTTGTAGGGCTGGATGCCAGCAGAACCACATGGAGCAGAGAATGAAGAGGTGTAGTGATGGGGTGGTGTGTTGCAGGGAGATGAGGCAGGAAACACATTTTATGAATTAGCAAAATTTGAGTCCTATGTCCAGATGTGGATAACGAAGCATTTTAGTAACTAATTATCTTTACTGAAGCAAGCATTCATTAGAGATAGTTATTGAGTATCTATTATGTGCTGTATGTAAATTCAGAGACGTGATATTTGTATTCAGGGGATTCATTCATAAGCTATATAGTTCAAAGCTCTACAGTCATCGTAACATAATAGCAGTAGTACAGTAATGATTTAAAACGAAAGCAATTGACCAAAATACATGGTTTCCTGTAAAGCTGTGACATTCAGGAAGTACTAGGGAATTAGCATTAGCCACTTAGCTAGTTTTGTAAAATGTTAGGGTTTTTTTTTGGCTTTTGGCTTTCTTTTTTTTTTTTAATTAATTAATTTATTCATTCATTCATTAATTTTTGGCTGCTTTGGGTCTTCATTGCTGCACGCAGGCTTTCTATAGTTGCGGCGAGCTGGGGGCTACTCTTTGTTGCTCCGCAGCATGTGGGATCTTCCCGGACCAGGGCTCGACCCCGTGTCCCCTGCATTGGCAGGCAGATTCTTAACCACTGCGCCACCAGGGAAGCCCTGGCTTTCTTTAAGTAAGAGATATAAATGCAATTTTTATTGCTTTTCTAAATGACGCTAGACATTTGACACTTAAACTTTTACTTGATACATTAATAGTTATATACAGCATCTACATACATTCTAATAGCTTATCTCTGAGGCTAGGCCTAGATCACTTAGGCTTGCTTTGTGTAATTGCACACTATGTGTAATTGTTGAGGGTTATAATTTTGCATCATGAACTTTCGAGTCAGACAAACCTGAGTGGGAATCTGAGCTCTAGTACTTAATCATTGTATAACTTTGGACCAAACACTTAACCTCCTGCTTCAATTTCCTCATGTACGTAATGGAGGCATTACATAATAGGTTTGCTGTAAGAATGAAATGAGCTAAACTACATCAAGTACTTATCACAGCATCTGGAACATAGTAGGAACTCAGTAAATATTCTCCTGTTAGACATAAATGGTAAATTGCTTGTGGGGTTAAACTGTGTTCTAGTAGATGCTTTAAAATTATAATTTGAAAAAAGCCTCAATTTGCAATTAATTCAATACAGAAGATTTAAACTAGTTTAAAAGTTTTTTATTCTTAAAACTTATTTAGAGAAAATGATGTGTAACATGTTTACTCCATGAGACTCCATGTTGAATAATTTCAGGAAAGAATGTCAACGTTTAAAGAATGCCTTGAACCTTTGTCGGTGACACAGCCCTTCCAAAATGTAAATCTTTGGACTCTCTGTAGATCAGTGATTTCCATACACTGTCTTTTTCTAGTAGTAAAAATCAATCTAAGTGTTCTTGCTTAATTATAAGGAAGGTAATGAAGTCCTGCCTCTTGTGCATTCTAAATAAAAGCGCTAAAGCTAATCATTCAGCTCTGTACTTCCTTAAACTGGCCTTTCCTACAATGTAGTTAAACTGCAATAATTGATCAACTTAATTTATTGCCTTTTATCCTAGCTAGTTTTCATCTGGAAAAAAAAATAAGTACAAATTTGTTTTCCATACTTTTCCTGAAAATGTTATCTGGACCAAAATATAATATTTGGCTTTCAAACGCTATGAAAACTGATGCTTTTGTAGTAAGCTTTATTCTAAAATAGTACTGAGGTAAATGTCACTTCAAATGAGGATATTATTATGAGAACTTAGAAAAACAGACACAGCCTCTCTTAAAGTGCAGGAAATGTTGTGAAATTGACTTTACTTTCATATCCATACGGTGAGGATTAACTGTGCTGAGAGGACACTTTCTTATTTTATTCCCAAAGGTTTTATCATTAACTCTACTCCCTCCCAAATGTGCTAATTATCTCTGGAGTTCTAGGATGCAGCCATGGTTCAAGCTTAGAATGGAAGCAAACCTGTTTCATATATGTCTATGGTATTTAGTTTGCCTAAGTCATTGGTGATTTCATAAGTCAGAAGTAGAAAAAGACTTTAGGGAGTTATATTTTCCATGAGGCAGTAACCTGGTCCAGCCATGCTAAACTTCCTTCCCTAGAACCTTACTCTTCTGGGCCAGGGTATCAAGAATTATCATTTTCGGGCTTCCCTGGTGGCGCAGTGGTTGAGAGTCTGCCTGCCGATGCAGGGGACACGGGTTCGTGCCCCGGTCCGGGAAGATCCCACATGCCGTGAAGCGGCTAGGCCCATGAGCCATGGCCACTGAGCCTGCGCGTCTGGAGCCTGTGCTCCGCAATGGGAGAGGCCACAACAGTGAGAGGCCTGCGTACCGCAAAAAAAAAAAAAAAAAAAAAGAATTACCATTTTCAGTTATTTAAAGAACTACTTTTCCATTCCCCAGATTTGCATAGCCTTCCAAATTTTACATATCCTTTAAATGCAGTGCAGGGCCAACTACCTCTGAAGCTATCACTGATGAAGACCCCAGCTCTGGCCTATGGTCTTTTCTTTTCTGAAAGTCCTTTAGTCTGTGTAGTTGACACCATCAAATCTAGAACTTGTATTTTCCTTTTCTCAATCCATATTATATGATAATTGGCCAAAACAGTGTTTGACATGATGAGGAAGTCTTTGTATATCTCATCTCATTGAAGCCTTCTATTGCCTTTGGGAGCCGAATATGGCAGTTACGATTAGCGATCATTTTGCAGTTGAGGAAACGTGAGTTCCACAGAGATGGTTACTCTTCCAAGGTCCTACTTCTAACTGGAACTGACGTCCTGATACTCTGTATTCTACCCCATGTTTGCCTTGTGCATACATCTTGTCTTCTGATCTCAAGTCCGCTAACTCTTCAAAGACCTTTTCTGATGGTAACCCCACATTCCAGATTCCACTTATGAGAAACTTCGTTGCTAATTCACTCATGTACTCGAGGAGAATTGTCCTATAGATGAACCACATTTCCAATTTTAAATTGTCTTTAGCAGTCACATTTTTTTAAAAAAAGGAGATGAACAGGTGATATTAACTTTAACATCTTTTTATAACCAAAATGTCTAAAATTTTTAATTCTAACATTAACTAATATAAAAAATATTAATGAGACACGTTTATGTCCTTTTTTCCCCCACACCAAGATTTTGAAGTCCTCTGTGCATTTTACACTTAGAGCGCATCTCAGTTGGGAGCAGCCACTTCAAGTGCTCAGCGTGCCAGATGGCTGCATGTTGGGCAGCACAGCTTTCTTCCTACAATGTGGTTGACAATCAGCTTCTCCTCTCCGATAACAGATAACACGGACATACTCATTAGTTCCACACCAGATGACAGAAATGAGTGATTCATAACTAATTAAAATAATAGGCTTAGGCAGAGAAAAACATGGATACCATTCATTCTTGTGAGGGTTTTTGTCGGTGGTGTTGGTTTGTTTTGCCCAGTAATTCGTACTTCAAATGAGGACCCCTATAGCTTACAAGGGAAACAATTTAATAAGGTATAGGACACGTAGCCTGTCATTTCATTTATTTCTTCATTTCTTTGTGCTGTTTTCTAGAATGCAAATCTGATCATGTGTCTCTCTTGTTCAAAATTGTTCAATTCCTCCCAACTGGTGTTTCCTACAGTTGCCCAGTGGTAAGATTCACCTGGGTACTTAGTTAAGATCCTCTGTTCCCGGTCCTGTCAGACCAACAGAATCAAAATATCCAGCTGAGGGACCTGGACACAGGTATTTTTAGTAATCACCCCTGGTGGCTCTTATCATCAAGCCAGTTGGGGAAGCTGGCCTAAAAGATGACATTTTACTCCTCAGTCTACCGTGTGGGATCCTTTCTGACCTAGCCCATGACTAGACCCATTACCCAGCCAGAGTTAGGCTTTAGCACAGAGAAGCACTTGGCAAGATACTCTTCCTGTCCTCTCCTCCTGCCTGTGCTTGTGTTCTTTCAGCCTGGGATGCCCTTCCCCTTTGTGTCTGCCAACACGCTGCTGAGTCCCCCTCAGGATCACCCCCGCAGCGTTTGCCTCGTTTCCCGATACACCTCCTCCCATTGCTCCTTGACATTGGTAAATCAAGGCCCTGAAGGTCACTAGCTCTCACTATCTGTTTGTCTTGGCTGTCTTCTCACTGAGGGATGGGGCTTATGATTTCCAGTCTGTTATTAGAGCCACTTAGAAGGGAGTCTGGCACAAGGAAATAGTCAATAAATATTTTTCTAGTGAAAGCCTGCTGATACTAGTAATAATAACATCTCCATCTGTTTCCTAGTGGTTTACAGATTGCAGCATGCTTTTCACTTGCATCATCTCATTTAATTCTCTCACCACAGCCTCGTGAGGTGGAACTCGTATTTTTCGAGATGTTAAGCAACTTGCCCCATGTCATGTGACTTGTAATAGGTGACACCGTAACTCCAACATGGGTCCGTAACGTGCAGAGTGTAAAAGAAGCATAAATCTTGGGTTCAGATTTCTAGTGAAATGAAGAAACGGCCTTTGCTTATTCAGTCTATTCACACACAGAAAGAAATTAATAAAGTTCTTTCACGTTTATGGATTTTTTTTGCTCCAAATTTCTAGCCTTTTTAGCATATTTCTTTTTTTTAATTAATTAATTTATTTATTGGCCGCGTTGGGTGTTCGTTGCTGCGCGCGGGCTTTCTCTAGTTGCGGTGAGCGGGGGTGAGCGGGGGCTACTCTTTGTTGCGGTGCGCGGGCTTCTCATTGCGGTGGCTTCTCTTGTTGCAGAGCACGGGCTCTAGGTGCACCGGCTTCAGTAGTTGTGGCTCATGGGCTCTAGAACACAGGCTTACCAGTTGTGGCACATGGGCTTAGTTGTTCTGCAGCATGTGGGATCTTCCCGGACCAGGGCTTGAACCCGTGTCCCCTGCGTTGGCAGGCGGATTCTTAACCACGGCGCCACCAGGGAAGTCCCAGCATGTTTCACAGAAGTTTGCACCTAGTGTTTAGCTAATCAGTAGCTGCAAGATTATATAAATATTCACATCAGCAATGATTATGTGAACGATTGATGGAACCAGTTAGTCTAATTGGGTTCTTCTCTTTAAAGATATTCCAGTGGTTCTTACCTGGTATTTGGGAGAATTCCTTATAGCCCACAGGTAAAGGTACTGATAAATCCACACACAATGTAGACTTTTTTGACATCATAAGGAAAGTCTGACAAAACAAGACTATGAAATAACTGAGATGGTCTGTGATGCTTTAGAAGTGTTGCTGTGGTTTTATTTTTTGCTGGATGATCACGAGTATCACACCCAGTCTATCAGTTTTATGCCCTAGTCCTAACCATTCAGTAACATACTAGAGAAACAGCCCAGCCTGGCCTCAGTCTTTCCGTGAAACATGCATCACACTCTGTGGTCTCACACAGATTTATTTTAAGGGTTAGGACTTCCCTTTATCAGAGCAATAGCAAGAAATGCCTCCGTTTCCTCCTTTCCTAGGCCATTCCATTTTATTTGTTAAGTATTAGTCAATATTTCTGTAGCTTAGAGGAACTATTTCAGTTTTTTAAACAAATTGAGTAGTTTGAAAGCATAGTCTTTTTGTGTGTTATTCTTGTTGGATTATTGATGTTGATTCATCCTGTGGTGATGCTCTGGTAGAACAGAAATTAAATAAGTCATAAAAAAAACCCAGTAAATTTTAGCTCCTTTAAAATGGCCATTATTAGTATTTAGTAGGTCCTGCCCTAGATTTAAATAATAGCTGCTTGGAGCCTCCTCAGAGATGGCATTTTTCTGCCTGAAAGAATTTGCGCTGTTTTATGCAGTTGTCTGGGAGTCATGGTGACAAGCCCCTCCTGATGTTCTATTAGGTAAATCTTTTCTATACCATTAGAACTTGTAATAATTAATGTACAAAGGATGCTAGCCAGTAATTAAATTTACTATTCTGACTCACGGATAAATTCAGGATGAAATTAAAATATTGAAGCAAGAGCCATTTTTTGAAGACA
The DNA here is from genome assembly GCF_003676395.1 of Aethalodelphis obliquidens. Classification (NCBI taxonomy): domain Eukaryota; kingdom Metazoa; phylum Chordata; class Mammalia; order Artiodactyla; family Delphinidae; genus Aethalodelphis; species Aethalodelphis obliquidens. Next base: position 12,703,795 of record NW_020837952.1, read on the forward strand.
TCATTTTAAAGGGCTTGCCCATATGTTGTCTAATTTGATAAACTACTAAAAAGTACGAGGTATGGAAATAGGAGGACTCATTTTTTTTAATTATTATTTTATTTAGTTATTTATTTGGCTGCTCCGGGTCTTAGTTTCGGCAAGCGGGATCTTTGATCTTCGTTGCGGCACATGAGATCTAGTTCCCTGACCGGGGAGCGAACCCGGGCCCCCTGTATTGGAAGTGCGGGGTCTTAGCCACTGGACAGCCAGGGAAGTACCAAGGAGTCATTTTGTTGTTACTGCTGTTATCCTTCTCAGAAATGTCTCAACCAACATTTCAATGAATTGTGATATGGCAGTCTGTTGTTTTTTATATAACAGCTGTATTGTGATATGTTATATATCATTCAATATACCCATTTAAAGTGTACAATTAGCTGTTTTTTTTAGTGTACTCACTGTTTTAACTGTCACCACAATCACTTTTTGAACATTTTCATCACCCCCCACCAAAAAAAAAAAACCCTGCACCCCTTAGCAGTCCCTTCCCATTTTCCCCAACACCTCCAGCCCTAGTCAACATCGAATCTACTTTCTGTTTCTGCAGATTAGTCTCTTTTGGACATTTCACATTAATGTAATCACACTTTCCATTAGTGACTCCTTTTATTCACTACGTTTATATTTTCAATATAAGCATGAAACAGTACTTCATTCCTCTTTATGGATGAATAATATTCCATTGTATGGCTATATCTCATTTTGTTTTTCTGTTCCATATTGATGGACATTTAGATTATTTCCACTTTTCAGCTGTTAAGAATCATGCTGCCATAACCATTTGTCTATATGTTTTGTGGGAAATGTGTTTTCTCTTGGGTGTATACCTAGGAGTAGATTTGTTAAGTCTATGTCAACCTTTTGAGGAACTGCCACATTGTTTTACAAAGTGGCTGTACCATTTTACATTCCTACCAGCAGGGTATGAGGGTTCCAACTTCTCCACCCTTCACCAACACTTGTGTCTTTTTGATTACAGCCATCCTAGTGGATGTGAAGTGGTATCTCATTTTGCTTTTGACTTCCTTGTGATCTTTTCCTCATTTGTCCTAAACTTTTCTAAATTAAAAGATAATCAAACAAATTCTCTCCGATTTTTGGAGCATACTTTTTCTCTAGGTTCTGTCCCTCCACTTTTCCCACTATTGAAAATGTTGCCAGCGTCCTATTTTGACTGGAAAATTAGAGATAATGTGAAATAACAGTTACTCCCTGCAAAATGAGGATGGGATTGTAACTGTTTAAAATACGGTCCTCCGGGGCTTCCCTGGTGGCGCAGTGGTTGAGAGTCCGCCTGCCGATGCAGGGGACGCGGGTTCGTGCCCCGGTCTGGGAAGATCCCACATGCCGCGGAGCGGCTGGGCCCGTGAGCCATGGCCGCTGAGCCTGCGCGTCCGGAGCCTGTGCTCCGCAACGGGAGAGGCCACAACAGTGATGAGGCCCGCGTACCCCCAAAAAAATAAAATAAAATAGAGTCCTTCTTCTCAAAACTCCCTAGTTCTTGATTTTAAATCTAAGAATGAGATCCAAGAAGGAAGCCCGTATAATTTTTGTGTACTTCTACAAAAACAAAAAGAACAATGGAATAGTAACTTTACATATTGTTATAAAACCTAAGAATAAAAAGGAAATAGCCTATTCACCACATACTGGATTTAATAAGAAAAGGCAAGAATAAAGCAAGTAATACTTTGACACATCATGAGCTAAACTTTTAAATAATATACACATGTTTTTATAATAAAAGTTTTTTATAATAAAATTTTTAAAAAGGAGGGGGGGAGAAACAAAACAAAACAGAACTCATTGACAGCCAAAGACGTCTGATTTTTTTTCCACTTAGCACAGCAAGATGTGCTACAATTACTTCATCAAAAAAGACTTCCTGGATGAGAAATGCCCCCACCCTTGATTTTTTTTTTTTTTCTTTATGAAACAAAACTAGGTCTGTATTTGTGGGGGGGAGTTTGGCAGACATGCTGATTATAATACTGTATTGAAAAATATTTACTTTGATGGACTAAAAACCAGCTGCTGTTCGTGGTAGTTAAAAGCCTGTAATAATGTCTTCACGTTGGTGTTCACCACACTTTTATGAGATTAATAATAGGATCCCCCAATCTCCAAGTGGAGAAACCAAGAGAGGACGCTTGAGAAATGCTTTCCTATCTTCTCCCGGGACTCCCCCAAAACCATGCTGCTTGGACATGAGCTTATTGAGATCAGAGACCTTGTTTCATAGTTACTGTATCTTCTTTGCCAGGATATAGGCCTGGCACACTGTAGGTACTTAAAACATGTTGCACGGATGAAAGGCAGGCAGAAGCGTTCAATTAATTGACGGACGGACCTGGGTTAGAGGTCCTGCGGGTGCCACTTACAAGCTGAAGTCTCTACATGAAGTATGTCATCTCATCAAACCTCAGTTTCCTCTTTGCAAAATGAGGATAATACTAGTATCCACTTCATTAGGGTGTAGAACAGCAAGCATTCGATTGTTATTAGCTATTAAGTTGAGCAAATTTCCTGACTCCTCATTCAGAACTGGATGGCCCTGCTGTTAATGAGCCTGATTACACATGGTCGAGTATGTGCATACGTACTGTCAGCTCAGTCTCTATTTGAGAAGAAGCATGGGAAGAAATTGAGGAGCTGTTATTCGGACATCAGTTTCTTAAACTCCACTGAATTAGATTCAGCCCTCACTTTTAGGGAATCATGCACCGGACACTGGGAAGGATGAAATAAAGAAGTTTTCCAGTATGAATATTCTTGTCTTTGGATGTTAGCCCTGAGTCTCAGAACAAAAACAAGTCAGTAGTTAATAGTTACTGTATCTTATTTTCGAAAACACACATGGATCATTGTTACAGTCATTTGCAGATAGTTTTGCATGACACACTTTTGCTTTTGTGTTTCTGCTAAATCACTAAATGACTAACCTTCCCGTTTGTATTAAAATTGTCAAAGGATTCTTTTCAGATAAATGTGTCGATAAGGCTTAGTTTGAGCAATGGGGAAAAAGTGAAAGCCAAGTGAAGAGCTCTTGATCTTGTGATCAGAATAATAAAGTGGAATCCAAGGATTGCCCCATAATGAATGGATTATTTGGATATAAAAGGAAATTATTTTTAGGTGTGGCATTCCTATAAACCCTGAAGCTATGTGTTTTACAAACTAGAAATTTATGCACTAAATAAAAATTACCAGATGTCAGTGTTTGTATGTGCCAACTGGCAAAGAAATTGAGAAGGTTCAGAAGTCTGGAAGAAATGATGCTCACTTCTTTGCCATTCAAACTCTAAAAGGATAGTTGAGGTAAAATGCTGTTTAAAAAACTACAGGGTCCTCAGCTACCCAAAGATGTCACGCGTTACAAATTGTTATCTGAAAGGCTTTCATTTTTTTTCCCCTCATGACTCCACGCATGTTTGTGGCATTGCAAATGTAATCCATGTTTCTATTCTAATTTTTTTTTTTTTTTTTGCGGTACGCGGGCCTCTCACCACCGTGGCCTCTCCCGTTGCATAGCACAGGCTCTGGACGCATAGGCTCAGCAGCCATGGCTCACGGGCCCAAGCCGCTCCATGGCATGTGGGATCCTCCCGGACCGGGGCACGAACCCGTGTCCCCTGCATCGGCAGGCGGACTCTCAACCACTGCGCCACCAGGGAAGCCCTCTATTCTAATTTATTACATTCTTTCCGGAGGCTTATCTCATTCTTTTACAGGGTCAGCAGATATCTTATTTAAAGACCCAACCTGAGCACAGCAGCCTCGTAAAGGTCCAATACAGAGCTAAATGTATAATAGGATTCATTATTTTTATCTTGCACATACCACCACACCTCAGTAATTTTCATGAAATCATCAAATGGATTCTCTTCTCTCCTTAGAAATTCGAGCTCAACTGGTAGAACAACAGAAATGCCTGGAGCAGCAAACAGAGATGCGAGTTCAGCTTCTGCAGGACCTGCAAGATTTCTTCCGGAAAAAAGCCGAAATTGAGACGGAATATTCTCGGAACCTAGAAAAGTTAGCAGAAAGGTTCATGGCAAAAACAAGAAGCACTAAGGATCATCAACAGTACAAGTAAGAGGGACTTGACTCAAATTCACCTTTCCAAGGGGATATCCTATCTTTTTACCACCCTTATTGGTTTTAGAATTTTCCATTTTTGTCTGAAAAGTTGTTGATTGATATATCCCCATAGGTAAAAGCATCCCTCTGCATTTATAATTTATGAGCATAAATGTATTACATTTTAAACTAATAGTATTCTCTTGACATGTTTCTCTTTCCAATAAATACACTAAGAGTTGTTGTTTAACACAGGTAGGTATTTGGATGGGCAAATTTTAAATAGCTGATTCTTCAAGCAGATACCTCAAGATTTCTGTATAGTGATCTTACATGAAAATAAGCAGTGAGGGTTGCTTAAATTTATATCCCACCCCCCAGTCATGCTTGTGGTCATTGCAGTTGAGACTGACTTAAAACAAGGGCTTTCGGTAAAATGCGTACAATCTAGCTTAATTAAACCTTATATTAATTGCACAGTTGACCCTTGAAGAACCCAGGAGTTAGGGGCACCAATCCCCTGCACAGTCGAAAGTCCACATACTGCTATCTCTGCCTCAGAAATAAAGGAATTGATAAATGAGTCACCTAAAGGCAGGAAGCTGAAACAGTTATGGACAGATCAGGACTCAAACCCAAGTTCTACATATTGTGATCTCTAACTGAACAGAAACTTTCCCCCGCATCTAGTTAATTTAAGGATGTAATGAAAATAGAGGTACTATGTTTTTTTATATAAATTTATTTTTTATTTTTGGCTGCGCTGGGTCTTCGTTGCTGTGCGCGGGCTTTCTCTAGTTGCGGCAAGCGGGGGCTACTCTTTGTTGCGGTGCATGGGCTTCTCATTGCGGTGGCTTCTCTTGTTGCGGAGCACGGGCCCTAGGCGCACGAGCTTCAGTAGTTGTGGCTCGCGGGCTGTAGCGCGCAAGCTCAGTAGTTGCGGCGCACGGGCTTAGTTGCTCCGCGGCATGTGGGATCTTCCCGGACCAGAACTCAAACCCGTGTCCCCTTCATTGGCAGGCAGACTTCTAAGCACTGTGCCACCAGGGAAGTCCCACAGGGACTATATTTATTGAAAAACATCTGTAAGTAGACCTGCACAGTTCAAACCTACGTTCACTGTCAACTGTACTTCATTTGTTTAAAAAAAAATACATGCAGGTCTTTCTGATGAGATTTACTTTAGAATTTAAATCTGAGACACAAGTAGGCAGACAACTCCAATAGGTATACAAGGGCTCTGACAGGGTAGATGCCAGGGACAGACCTGACAGAAATCCATTCTGCAGTGGAGGTGGGGACAGCAGGGTCCAGGAAAGGTCCTGGAGGAAGTGATACGTAAGTGAAGACCCGAAGGACTAGTTGGCCAGTAAAGGGACCAGAGCAAGAGGTTCAGGCAAGGGGAACATCACTCATAAGAGACCAGAAGGGAAGGGGTGTAGGGTAGCTCTGCAGAGCAGAAAGTAGGCCGGTGGGAGTGAGTAGCAAGATGGTGAGCTGTGTGGCGCCCATTGTACCTTGTGCCAGATCATGGAGGCCTGTGAATCATACCAGGAAGCTTGGACTTTATCCTAAGGGCCTGAGAAGCCTTCGTAGAGTTTTAAGTAGAAAGAAGACCAGCTCACACCTGCATTTTGAGATGATGACAAAGACCGTAGATAGGATTGGGGGCTGGAGGAGGACACAGTCAAGGGCGGGAGACCAGGTGGAGGACCCTCACCATAATGGCATGAACTGTCAACACTGCAGGTAGAAAGAAATAGACTTGTTTAGGAGATACTAAAAAGACTTCCCAGTCTTTCATTTCTGGAAATACAATGAACTAGATAATATGAAAAATACTTGTGCTGTAAAACTCCTGGAAATGCTGACTACAATATAATAGACATCACTTTAAATGTATAACTGAACTCAGGAAAGTAAGGGAAATTTCCAGGGGCCAAAAAAGGAAAAGGGAGTTGAAAACTTGAGTGGTGATTATATCATCCTTTAGTCCCACGTGGGGACAGAAGATGAGGCTAATGCAAAGTAGGGAGCTGGAAGGGAGGACTTCCCCATTGCCAATCCTATTGCACTGCATCACAGCCTAAAGTCAGGAGCAACAGAACTACTATCTCAGTGAAACGGTAGAACAGAAAGCCACTCGCCCACCCACACAGGGGACAACAAGGAGGCCCGTCTGCTCAGCCTGGGCTCCAAATGGAAGGGGGTTGCAGAGAAGCGCATCTTAGCTTTCACCATTGGCTTTACAGTTTCATTTTACACCCTTCTGTGGCCTTGGATCCTACATAAAAAGTAGGGTAGGGACTTCCCTGGTGGTGCAGTGGTTAAGAATCCACCTGCCAATGCAGGGGACACGGGTTCGAGCCCTGGTTCAGGAAGATCCCACATGCCGCAGAGCAGCTAAGGCTCTGCACCACAACTACTGAGCCTGCGCTCCTAGAGCCCATGCTCTGCAACAAGAGAAGCCACCGCAATGAGAAGCCCATGCACCACAACGAAGAGTGGCCCCTGCTCGCTGCAACTAGAGAAAGCCTGAGCACAGCAATGAAGACCCGATGCAGCCAAAAATAAAATTTAAAAAAAAAGAAAGCGTAGGTTTTTTGAGAAACCTCCATGCTGTTTTCCACAGTGGCTACACCAATTTACATTCCCACCAACAGTATAGGAGGGTTCCCTTTCCTCCACACCCTCGCCAACATTTGTTATTTGTGTTCTTTTTGATGATGGCCATTCTGACACTACAATGAGGTGGTATCTCATCGTAGTTTTTTTTTTTAATTTATTTGTTTATTTATTTATTTTTGGCTGTGTTGGGTCTTCATTTCTGTGCAAGGGCTTTCTCTAGTTGTGGCGAGCGGGGGCTGCTCTTCATCCCGGCGCGCGGGCCTCTCACTGTTGCGGCCTCTCTTGTTGCGGAGCACAGGCTCCAGACACGCAGGCTCAGTAGTTGTGGCTCACGGGCCCAGTTTCTCCGCGGCATGTGGGATCCTCCCAGACCAGGGCTCGAACCCGTGTCCCCTGCATTGGCAGGCAGATTCTCAACCACTGTGCCACCAGGGAAGCCCCCTCATCGTATGCATTGATTTGCATTTCCTTGATGATTAGCAATGTTGAGCATCTTTTCATGTGCCTGTTGGCCATCTGCATTTCCTTTTTCGCAATTCCACTCCTGGGTATATATCAAAAAAAAACAAAAACACTAATTCAAAAAGATACATGCACCCCAATATTCATAGCAACATTATTTACAATTACCAAGGTATGGAAACAACCTACGTGTCCCTGAACAGATGAATGGATAAGAAGCTGTGTTGAATTTGCATAATGGAATACTGCTCAGCCATAAAAAAGAATGAAATGTTGCCATTTGCAGCAACATGGATGGACTTGGAGGGTATTATGCTAAGTGAAATCAGTCAGACAAAGACAAATACTGTATGACATCACTTATATGTGGAATCTAAAAAATACAACAAACTGGGCTTCCCTGGTGGCGCAGTGGTTGAGAGTCCGCCTGCCGATGCAGGGGACACGGGTTCGTGCCCCGGTCTGGGAAGATCCCACGTGACGTGGAGCGGCTGGGCCCGTGAGCCATGGCCTCTGAGCCTGCACATCCGGAGCCTGTGCTCCGCACTGGGAGAGGCCACAACAGTGAGAGGCCCACGTACCGCAAAAAAAATAATAAAATAAATACAACAAACTAGTGAATATAAATAAGGAAGAAGCAGACTCACAGATATAGAGAAAAAACTAGTGGTTACCAGTGCAGAGAGGGAAGTGGGGAGGGGCAACCAGGGGGTAAGGGATTAAGAGGTACAAACTATTATGTATAAAATAAGCTACAAGGATATATTGTACAACAGGGGGAATACAGCCAATATTTTATAATAACTATAAATGGAGTACAACCTTTAAAAATTGTGAATCACTATATTGTACACCTGTAACTTATGTGATATTGTACATCAACTCTACGTCAATAAAAAATTTTTTTCTAACCCTTAAAGAAAAGGTAGGAACTTTTGAAGAAAAAAAGGAAGTAGGGGTCCTTTTGCAGAAGCAAATGCAGAACTATTCTGGGTAGGGAATAGTTTTTTAATTTTTATTTTTGGGTGACTTTAATCTCTAGTGTTGGTCAGCATGGAAATAAATTTTGGTGATGGTTCCCAGGGTGAGCAAATATCAAATGTGCTTGACAGAGACTGGAGCCAGTACTAGATCCTCATTTATAGAAACTGTCCCTTTTTAAAAGTGATTGCAAATAAGAAGGCAGCCCATTTGTACGTTCAGTAAATATTTTTGAATGTCTCCTTCTGTGTTCTATACTCGGTAATCTCTTGTGAACTGAAAACATGGATGGACCCATGCACCTTAGTCTGATCCCTGAGTGGGTCAGCTGCCACCTTTTGTTCCTCCTGGTTTTTTCACTAGTTTTCTTCAAAAGGTAGGCAGCTCGGAATTTTCCTTGAGTAAGTTTATTATTGACTACAGAAATGAAGATAAGGTAATAAGTTTACAGAAAGGACAAACCAGGGTTAGGGGGGAATAAATCAAAGACAGCCCTTTAGGAAAGAGTCACACAGACCTGGTTTGAATACTGGCTCTACCGTGTGACTTCCGTCAAATTGCTTAACCTTTCTGAGCCTTGGTTTCCTAACTTGTAAAATGAGATTTTGTGACCAGTCAATGAGAAACGTAACAAATTGTTGATGTGATTAATAGCTGACATGGGGTATGCACTCAGTATTCCTTCTCTTCACGAAACAAATGTTAAATCTTTAGCACCTTTACTTTACCAATCATTTAAGCTCTTACTCAGTTTTGGGATGCTTGTTGTGCAGGATAATCCTTGGCCTAAAGTTGCCACAGCATGGTAGAAAGACCAAGGCTTGGATCAGCCTCCCTGGACTCAGAGACTTTCTCTGACCCCAGCTCTGGTCTTGAGCAAATCATCGTGCCTTGCTAAAGCTTAAGTTCTCTTATTGATAGAGGGGATACAAAGCATCTCTGCCTTAAGTTGTAGTGGTAAGGATTAGGTAGAGTTAATGTGTGTAAAGTCTTTAGACCAGCTGCTAGGTGAAAATCGCTGACTTTACACGGCACTTACTATGAATCTAAGGCATTCTAGTAAGCCCTAAAAATATATATATTAACTCAGATAATCCTCATAATCTTATGAGGTCGGTACTGTTGCTTTACCCATTTTACAAATGAAGTAACGGAGGCACAGAGAGATTTAAATAATTTGGCCAAGATCTCCTAGGTAATTGTTCCGGGCTTTGAAGCGAGGCAGTATAGATCCACGTTCCATGCTCTCGCCTTGTGTGCTCTGTGGGTGCTCAGTAAATGATAGCTTAGCTGCCTCTGTTGTTTTTGTTGTTGTCGACACTGTTATCACTTACTATTACGGCAATAAAAAGGGTTTGTTCAATGAATGAAATAACATTTATTTAATGCTGACCACAGGCAGGGCCCTGCGGACACAAAAAAGTATGAAATGTTCTCAAAGAACTTATGGGTTACTTCATCATAAAGGATATACAGAAAAGTTAATATAAGATAACGCTTACCTCTTGGGCTGGGCGGCTAGAGAATGTCAGTGGAAAGGCTTCAGTATTCTTCCATAGAACCATTGCCCCTTGCCCAATGGCTTTGAGAGAAAAGGAGGGTTCTTTAGTTTGGGGGTGTAATTCTTAATGTGCCAGCTGGGAGAGTGGGAGGCTTCTCTTCTGGGGATAAGTGCTGGGACCCTAGATCAGGGGTTTCTTCCCTTACACCCATCCATACTTCTGTGGTCTACTTCCTCTTTCTTTTAGAGAGGGTTTTGACTGATGCAGGGTTAAATCCTGAATCCGAGGGACGTAAGGGCTGAAAGTCCTTCTTTAATCATTTTTCTAATTTAATTAGTATTCAGAATCATAAATCATCATGAATATTAGGAGGATAACATGTCTGATAAAATAGCACTAGTGGGGGCTTCCCTGGTGGCGCAGTGGTTGGGAGTCCGCCTGCCGATGCAGGGGACACGGGTTCGTGCCCTGGTCCGGGAAGATCCCACATGCCGCGGAGCGGCTGGGTCCGTGAGCCATAGCCGCTGAGCCAGCGCGTCTGGAGCCTGTGTTCCGCAGCGGGAGAGGCCACAACAGTGAGAGGCCCCCGTAACGCAAACAAACAAACAAACAAAAAATAGCACTAGTGTCCCTGAGTTAGGATAAACATTCTGTGCCATTTTACCATTTTAGAGTTAGATTTTTAAAGTAAAAAAACAAACATTGTACTTTTTTTTTTTTTAAAGCAGTAATATCCCTGTCGGTCACTGCTTTTGTTTGGAGTTTTTCTTTAAAACTTTTTACAAGTTGCCCTTTGTGGTTTATATTCACTTTTCACTTTATTATGTAGAATAAAACAAGAAGTGGTTACAAATCTGAAATAACTTAATGGGTTTAAAAAGGAGATGTGACATGTCATAAGCCAGTAAACTTCTTGGTTCTATTCACAAGCCCTGAGACAATGCTGGAAAGTTCTGCTTCCCAGGAACACTTTTTGGGAGGCTGGAGGTTAAGTGTCAGGGGATTAGTAAATCATCGTCACATTTATGTTCCATGGAAAGTATACCTAGCCAAATTTCTTTTCCAACAGCAGACTGGACATTCAGAGCACGCTTTGCGTTCAGTGGCAAACCACAGTCTGTCTGTGACACAGTAGTCAATAGATTTTTATGTAAACATAAACTGCTTTCTTCAATGGGGTGTTTAAAGCTAAAAGCCTGCCTTAGTACTGTATATGTTAGGGTCCCATGCCCTTGTCAGGAGTGTGGGTTTTGACTGGTGTTCTCGGTTCAAGTTTTTTCTTCCAAGCCTAGGGGAGTTGCTGGCTGGGTGCCTTCCCAGCCTGGAAGGCTGTGGCTCTCGAGTGTCTTGCTATGAGCAATGCTCAGAGAAGAAAGAACAGGGACGATGCCCGTCTGTTGTGGCTCCTAGTTTGCCTTGGTGACTTTCCCTTAGCTGATTGGGGCAGCTTTGAACTTGATGGTAATTCTCTCTCTTCTTCACTCCTTAGGAAAGACCAGAACTTGTTGTCTCCAGTGAACTGCTGGTATTTGCTCCTGAACCAAGTGAGACGAGAAAGCAAAGACCACGCAACCTTGAGTGACATCTATCTGAACAATGTGATTATGCGTTTCATGCAGATAAGTGAGGATTCCACCAGGATGTTTAAAAAGGTATCCTCCATCAATCCTGCCAGAGTGTGCTTCCCTATAACCACTGAGCCCATAACCAAGACTGAGGAGGGTCTGCTGCCTTAATGACTTAATTGTATTCAATAAATATTAGGCTCAAAAAATAAATAAATGGGGCTTCCCTGGTGGCGCAGTGGTTGAAAGTCCGCCTGCCAATGCAGGGGACATGGGTTCATGCCCCGGTCCGGGAAGATCCCACATGCCGCGGAGCGGCTGGGCCCGTGAGCCATGGCCGCTGAGGCTGCGCGTCCGGAGCCTGTGCTCCACAACAGGAGAGGCCACAACAGTGAGAGGCCCGCGTACCGCAAAAAAAATAAATAAATAAATAAATAAATAAATAAATGAACAGATATTTTAAAGACACAGAACAAAAAGTTAAATCGCTGCTCTCTTGGGAAAATGTTATCACAGTTTTTTTCTTATTCCCACCAGACTAGCAGCAGAAGCTGTGAGAGAGTGACAGGAAAAAAATTCCCCAGGGCATGGAAAATTCAGTCCCTTACATGCCAGAGAGCTTCCTCCTTCCCAAATCCACTTTAAAAAAAAAAAAAAAAAAAAAGGAACTGGGCTTTTAAGGCTTCATATCATTGTTACCAGTCTCAGCCAGCTCTCAGCAATTTTTTTTGTTGTTTGGACATCTTTGTTGAGAACAATAACAAAATTGGACCATTTCCTGTGTAGGGAATGCAGCTACTTGCTCAATAAGACTGGCTTTTGGTTTTTATGTTTATAGGACAAGGGTTCTCCACCACCTCCTCAGCTTCATACTCAGGGTGTTTGGTGCCTATACCAATATCTGTACATCTATTCAGTAAGTAATTATTAGTTTCAGAAAGTGGGGGGGGGAAGCCACCTTGTAGATTAAAGACATTTATGTTTCAAAGGGACCCCTTAAAACAAAGTTGTGTCATGCAGGCCATCTGGGAAACTTCTTAGTCATGTTTGATGTGTCCACATTAGATTTGATTTCTGACCTAGAAATGGAATTTAGCAAACTCGAAGTTTTCTTTTGCTCTCTTAAATAGGAAAAAAAAAAAAGTTTCAAACAAAGGAGAAATTTTTAAAATTTGGAAATAAGAACATATTAAGAAGAGACCATGTAGAGAAATATCCTATGTATCTTAAAACATAGAGATTTTTAAAAAATAGTTTAGACTGAGCCAGGAAAGTAAGTAATTTTCTCGTACGTCGGCCCTTTCTGCCAAGACCTCATTTGGTTCAATGGGCTTTTTGTGTCTTGTCCTCTATGAGTGAGAGATGGTGTCAGGTCTTGGAAAGGTTACTTCGATGAAGAAAAACTAGTCCCCGTGCTCAAGGAGGTCACAGTTAATCCCAATTTGTATGACGCTGTATGATGCTTCCCAGTCATGGGGATGCTGGCAACCTTTCAGCCAGGGCCTCTGGGACCAGCACCTCAGTTGACTTCGTTTATTTATCCATCCAGCAAAACATCTTTAAAATGCCAGGCCGGGAAGCAGAGTTAAAAGACACGTTCCCTGCCTACAAAGAATCCATTACAATAATTAACAGTCACCACAATAAGGGAACACACAACCTGTGGTAGAAACTTGAAGGCTGGAAATCTTAACCCTACTGAGGGGCCAGGATATTCTTCATAGAGGAGGGGACACCTGAAGTGAGACCTGTAGGAGATGGAGGTGGTCATCAAGCAGATGAGAACAATGAACTATTCCAGGTAGAAAGCAGAAGCGTGACACATTCATGGAAAGGAAAGATTTTGGTGTGACTGGACCAGGGGTTGTATGGGAGTGAGTGATGGGGTGTGAGGCTAGAAAGGACTGTCATATCAAAAGGGACTTTGCATGTCTTGCGAAGCTGTAAGGATTTGTGTTTTGTATGTCAAAGTCAAGGGCTTCATAAAGTTGATGGAAACTTAGGGCTGAGAGTCAAGTGGATTTGGACTTGAATCCCAACTCTTCTGCTTCTGTGATCTTGGGAGATGATTCAAGAGAGTGCTCTCTTCTGTCTAAGGGAGTGGGGAAGGCTGGACTGGCAGAAGGGGAAGGTGAGCCTATGGGAGCTCTGGGGCTGGGATGGCCCTTTGGAGTTTGTCGCCAAGGAGGCCTCGCCTTTGTTTTGCACACATTGGATTTGAGCTGCCCTTGGGGAGGGGCTAAGTAATCTTGGGGTGATGCAGCTCCCCTTGGTGGAGGGTAGTTCCCAAGGGTGATTCCGAGAGAGAGGTCAGCTGTAAGTTTCAACAGCCAGCAGCCAATATTCCCAGTAGTTGGGGAAATATGTTCTTGAAAGAGGGCCTGAGGAATGTACAGTAAGTACACACACACCATGCCTGCTTGTTTGCTACCTAGAAGTTCTCTTCTTATCCAGATTTTCTGGGACTCAAAGAATTGTAATCCTTGGAAGCTGCCTATTTATAGCAGACTCCTGGTTACTTCAGCATTTAGTGGGGAGAACAGTCTTCTCACCGCTAACTATTGCTGATCAGCTGGAAAGTTAATAGTCATTACAGTGACAGGTATAAAATTCCACTTCCTCAAGCAGACCCAGCAGATGTCATGCCTCACCTTTCCATGTTTTTAAAATTAAGAATAAGAGAGGGTAAGACTGGAGCTTGAGGAGCCAGATCAGCCCACGAGGACACATTTGTCATCTGCAAAGATAGGAAGCCAGGACCCGTATCTGTCAAGTCCAGAGAACTTCATATCCCTTTAGATTAAAAAGCAAGACTAGGCTTTTCTGCTTTTTTTATATATATATATATATATATCTCATCAAGCCGTCTCCTTCTCCAGCTCTTCTTCCACTGTTACGGTTCCAGAAGCATATTTTTTATCAAAACAGAAGGAAATGATCAGAACCAGTCTGAATTGACCTTTAGAACTTCTGTGGAGTCCTTAGTGAGCATAATGCTTGTTCTTCTTGGGAGGGGATTTTGCAACTTAACTCGTTTTTCAAAAATAACCCCATGTCTGTATGGAGATCCAGTTAGATGCTGGGTGCTTGACAGGTACAGCCTCTTACACAGCTGTGTCGTATTCAGTGTAGTCATTGACCAAGAATCCTTTTACCCAGACTGTTCTATCAAATAAGGAGTTCGGAGCAGGTAATTCTAGGAATGTTTTTGTTTCCAAATGGATATAATAATCAGGAAGACACTTACAGGAATACCTAATTCCAGGCATAGGTACAGGCAACAGCTTCAAGACTTAAATTTTAATCACATCAGAACCAGTTTTAGAAATAGTTGCCTATGCTTGCCAGTTTTCAACGGGTAAAAAAAGGGAAGCTTTAAAAAAATAATAATACCCAATTATTCAAGTATCAGCTATTTCAAATTTAGGTCTTTAGAGCTGTAGATGAAGCCTGTTGGTCAGAATAACACAGTGATTCATCTCTAAGTCTCTGACATCAGATACTTTGCGTATGAATCTTAGTTTCGTCGCTCTTGTTATCTTTGTGGACCTGGGAGTGTTTGTAAACCTCTTAATTCAAGTCTCAGTTTCTGCATCTGTAATAGTAACCTATTTCAGACACCTGTATGGAGATTCACGAATCCTGCATGGAAAGCTACTTAACCCCAGTGTCTAGATTTAATGCTAATATGGTCTAACTAATTTTTAGCTGTTACCTTCGTTATTATCTATACTGTAAACACTTATTCCTTACACCTGCAATAATTACGTAATGTGAAATTGCACCAGACATTATCTTAAATGTGTCCTCATTCTAAAGAGACTATGTAGCACAACTGTGATGAACACCGTCCAGATCATCATATGGTATTTGTATATCACTTATTATGAAGTTCCAAACCATGTTTGTAAACAGACTCTGAGAAGTGCTCCAGCATCCTTGCTTGGAGCTGAATTAAAAGTTTGGTCCTCATATTTCAACAATTAATGGGAACTTAGGGGATAACACAGTGAATACCTGTGTTGGGCAGCACCCCCTGTGCCTC
Source organism: Aethalodelphis obliquidens (assembly GCF_003676395.1). Classification (NCBI taxonomy): domain Eukaryota; kingdom Metazoa; phylum Chordata; class Mammalia; order Artiodactyla; family Delphinidae; genus Aethalodelphis; species Aethalodelphis obliquidens. The sequence goes on from NW_020837952.1 coordinate 12,719,100, forward strand.
TCAGGTCCCCCACAGCTGTTTCACATAGACAGTCTTAACTTTGAGGCTTCACTGATTTCTTCGTTCATTCAACAATGCGTGATTCAATTCCACACCCTCTGTTAGGTATGGACAATGTGAGCACAGACAGAGTAGGACTCTGCTTGTACTCTCATACGTTCTGCTTTACTGTTTTAGGAGAAGGTCAGAAATCGGAGACTCCTTGTACACAGGGGTTTTTCATTATCGGTCCTACTGTCCTTCCCGAAGAACAAGAGGCCGTGAGGTGCCCTTGCCCCGTTCTCCAGCCCTGCCTGCTGGAGTGATGAGATGTTGCCACCTTCTTTCCATTACTCACACTCAAGAGTGGTCTGCATCTGGGTCGGCGCTGCAGCCAGAAATTGTGTGATTTGTATGTTACACATAAAGTAATTAGCGTCAGCAGTCACCATGTAGGAAAGACCACAGCTAGCTTGCAGTAATCACTTTATTTAAGCACCTTATCACATGATCTTCTGTATCAAGTTTACGAATGTTAACAGAAGTATGTAGTTTAGAGGGAGCACCATAAAATGGCAGCCTTTGAATATGTTAAATTATCTCTGTGTGTTTTAAATTATCTACAAGTCTGTCATTTCCCCATGGATTGTTTTCAAATTATTAATGTTTTTATTCTTGGTTTGCATAAATATGTGTACAAATATAATTTATTTTGTTTCTTCACCAATAATAATGACATAACCCTACCACTTTACTGAATTTTAACTGTGCACCCAGCACCGTGCCCAGCGTTTTTCACACATTAACTCATGCACCCTCACAGCTGCCCAATGAACAGGGATTATAAGGCACATTTCAGGGATGAGGAAACAAAAGGCTCAGATATAATTTGCAGAGCTGGGCTGACTGGTACGTCTTCTTGTCTTTGCCTGTACATCTTAGGTAGTTCGTAGTTACTATAACTGTGTTGGCGTTTTTCAGTGGTAACTGGAGATGTTACACAATGCACAGGTTAGAAACTTCTGAGACTGGGACACTGTGGGTCTTGGCCCCATTCATTTCTAATGAAAATCCTGAAGAATGATCGTTCTGGATGAGGCAGCAAAATCTGTCAGTCATCCAAGTTATAGGCAGAGATTCAAAGCAGCAGAGACTGGCTGCAAGCCACTGAGAATGACCTCACTTTGGCCTAAATGCCGTAGGTTATCAGATTCAGACTCACAGGAATTAAATTAACCCACTTTTGGTATTGTTGATTGTATGGCCTAATCTGAAAGGAAAGAGAAATTACTAGTAAGATTTGGAAATTTGAGGTCATTTTAAAATTTTTATCAAAACTAATCATATTCTATTTAAATACCCTAGTATGAAAGAAAACAAAGACATTTCATGGGAGAAAAAAAAAACACTGTGTTTTCAATTAGGCCATTTAAAATAAGTTAATATTCAAGCAGATGCTTTGAGTTAATAAATGATACTAATCTAGTACAGATCTCTAAGGCTCTAACCTTGTTTTGAAGAAAAAGTCCCTAAGTTTAAAAAAATCTGAAAACTTTACAGATCTATAAATAAAAGTCTTTCCTATTGTACAAATCTATATAAATCTATATATAAAAGAGAGTCTATTTCTTTTTGAATATAAAAATACATATTCATTGTAGAAATTTAGAAAACACCAAAAAATATAAAAATGGAAATGAGTTACCCATATTAATACTACCTACTGGTAATATTTCTGGCTATATCTTTTCAGCATTCATATGTATAAGCATACATGTGTACTACACAAACATACATACATATGTATTTTACAAAATTGAGATTTCATTGCAGATAGCCTGGGAACCTGCCCTTTTCATGGAACATATCGTTAGCGTTTCCCATGTCTGGAAATAATCTTTTAAAATAGGATACTTCGCGCCTGCATAATGTTTCACTGTCAGCACGGCCGTGTTGCTTTTCCCATTGTAGGACATTTAAATCTTTCACACATCTTTGATATTTTTCTTATGCTACATTCCTTGAAGTAGAATTATTAGGCCAGAGGGTGGCATTAGAATTTCATGCTTTGGATGAAATTCTTACTTTCTGCCTTTCTGGAGTAAAGATGGTCATGGCTGTGATTTACCAAGGAGCAATCTGTCCCCTGAAAAATAAACTGACTATTTATTAGCAGAGAGCTACCACATGTGATTTAGTATGCTGATGAAACAGTGGTAAATAATATAACAAGAAGAACTTTTTCAAAGCATTTCAGTGCAGTGTAGCAGAAGAATTAAATGGTATTCTGGTGGCCTCAAGGGACAGCTTAATAATTGATGGGGAGTGGTTAAATAAGTGAGAGTCGTTCAAGCTAATGCTACTAGCTGGTTCTCTTGAGTTTTATCAACCCTATGGTTAGCTCGTTTCTCTAGAAGTAAATCAAAACCAAACTATCGTTTCTTAGAGTGATGCGCTTTTCTGAAATATTTTAGAAACTATTTTAAATTTGTATTTATAAATTGCTTATCAGGATGGCTGGCACATAAATAAATGGCAGTTGTCAGTGCTGCTGTTCTTGCATTTATGTTGTTGCCTTTATTATTTAGTGACAACAGGACATAGGTGATTGACCTAGCCATAAATTTAGCAGCTGAGTTACTAGATAAAAGCATTCCCCATCAGTTTAGAGGCTTCATTAAAGACTTTTAAATATGATATTAAGCAGATGTTATGTGTCTATCTTCCTGGAAAGTGATATATAATGTTACAAAACCTGAGGTCAGTGAGGTCAGCTAAGTTGGACGTTTTGTCACACAGCATGATGTAGTAGTTGAACCCATAATTACATTGAGAATGGTTTTCTCAATGTAAAGCACTTGAAACTTATTTATGGTAAAAAAAAAAAATCTGAAAGTATATAGACCAAAATTATTTTAAATGGGTATCTCTAAGTTACTTTTATTTTCTTCTGTTTGATTATTCGTAATTTCTGATTTTTGTACAATGAACATACTGTATAAGACACAAAGAAAACAATTATTCATTGTAAACTAAAACCTTAAAGAAACTTGGCCCCGAGTACACCAGTCAGTGTTTACCACAAAGAAGTGGGGAACTATATCCAGGAACTAATTCAGCCCTAAAGGCTGTTTATTAATGGAGAATTAGCCTATTCTCCAAGAGCACTTGAAAACTGTGCTTTGAATATACAGTATTCAGGTGCTTAAAATGAAGACATGAAATCAGGGAACTTCTGAGCAAGATGGCGGCATGCACAAGGGCTGCAACAGCCTTACCTCCCAAGTTCTCTTTGCAATGACTGATCAAATGTACAAATAGGAAAGACTGGAACAGTCCTTTTACCTTCAAGCAGATCCCATACTTCTTTGCTCACTCTATTCGTTCCCACCTTACTCTGAAAGGAAGTCTCTACCCCCATCTCCTTTCCCTAACTTTATTTTTCTCTCCAGCACTTATCCCTTTCTGCCATATTTTGTATTTACTCAGTATTTGTTTACTTTCTGTCTCCCCTCAATTTAAATGTAAGTTTCTGAGGGGGAGGAATCTTGTATTGTTCACTGAAACAGTGACTAGCACATAGTAGGTACTGTGTAAATATTTATTGAATGAATAAATAATGAATACTTACGTCTGTATTAGAAACCAGAGATAAGTGTCAGCCACATAATAGAAATTTCAAGGCATTTCAGAAGACCCAGTATTGACAGGGCTGGATTTAAGCAGCACTATCACATGCTGTCTACTTCCTAAGAGAGAGAAATCAGAGGAGAAATGAGTCATGGCAAGTCTGTGGCAGGGTGGAATAACTAAAGTGCCAGGCTTCTGGGCTGAGGACTGAAAGGGGGTGTCAAAGGGACCAGAAAGTACTAGGGAGATTACAGAGAGGCTGTAGGTTTAAAAAGCAATCTCATGAAGTTCTTTGTTAACTCCTGGGCTCTCTCCTGACCTGCACATGCTTGGGTTTGATCTTAAGCAGTATACCTACCAAAGACTTCGGGAGCTGAACTAAGGGACAGACCACTGCTGGGCTCCAGACTGGCCACTGAATGGTGCATATGCAAGTCAGATCCAAAGAGTGCTACAAAGGTGTTGGCAACAGCATGGATATTGAAACCACACCCCGTAGAAGGCCGGTCAGAATTTGCATCCTGAATTCAACTTGGTTGATTTCCTGATAAAACAAAAATATCAGCATTCTACATGTGGTTTAAATAAAACCCAGAGTCTCATAACATAATATTCAAAATATCCAGAGTATAATCCCAATTACTCAGCATACAAATAACCAGGAAAACGTCAGCTGACATGGGAAAAGACAACCAATAAATGGCCGATCCTGAAGGACACAAATGGTGCAATTAGCTAACAAAGACTTTTAAAGCAAACATGATAAAAATGTTCCGAGAAGTGAGAGCAAATACTGTTGAAACGAATGGAAAGATAAGTCTCAGCAAAAAAAAAAAAAAAAAAAAGAAAGAACCAAATGGAAATTTTAGAACTGAAAAATACAGTAACCAAAATTAAAAACTCACTAGACGGGTTCCAATAGAAGAATAAAGATAACAGAGGAAAGAGATGAGTTTCAGTTCATCTTAAAGATAGATTAACAGAAATTATCTAACCTGAACAACAGAAAAAAAGATTGGGAAAAAAATAATCAGTGCCTCAGGGAGCGTTGGGACAATCCTAAAAGGTCTGATATTCATGTCAGCAGAGTCTCTGAGGAGAGGAGAAAGCGAGTGTGTAGAAAAAACATTTGAAAAAATAATTACAACAAAACTTCCCAAATTTTGGCAAACAAGATAAGCCTACCCATTCAGGAAGCCAGCAAAACCCAAGCTAGATAAATCCAAAGAAGTACATGCCTACACTCATCATAATCAAACCAAAAACTAAAGACAAAGAAAAATATATCGAAAGCGGCCAGAGAAAAATGACACACTACCGATGGAAGAACAATTGGATGACTGTGGATTTCTCTACCTGCTAAATGCCAGTAGCACCTTATTAGTTTTGACAACCAAAAATTCCTTCAGATGTCACCAGATGTCCCCTGGGGGGGAAATTGGACCAAGTTGAGAACCATTAATCCAACTTGAGTTTTCCATTTTTCCAAACATTTTTTTAAAAGAAATGTTCCAATTTGGTTTACATTTCAATTGCAGGGTTTACAACTCTAGATTAAATTAACAAATATGGAGTAGGTCAAAGGCACCCAGTCTCTCATCTCCCATCAAGAGAAGTTTAAATATATATATATATATATATATATATATATATATATATA